>NW_010341090.1:0-30626 GCF_000700745.2 Antrostomus carolinensis
TATATAAAAAATATATATAGGGTTTTGCTCATTAGCCCTAAATACTGCTGACCAGGTTGGTCAACTGGCTTAACACGACTGCAATGACATCAGCATTGTAATGGTGATGATATAAATTACTGACAGAACTTTCCACCCTTCAAAACTACATTTTTATTGTTAATTTAAAAAAAATAAGTACAAATAGCATACCTATCTCTGCTGCTTTTGAAGCTCCTGTATTAAATCTGGAATACCATCTTTGCCTTGAGCAAAGCATAATGTCATGTTTTGGTGTTGTGATTCTCCTGACACATTGGAGAATTTGCTGCATTAGAACTTCAACTTGGTAGAAAGAGAAACTCCATAGGTGCTGGAGCCTATAGCAGGAGAATATGTGCTTATGATGAAGCTACATGCTCCTGCCATTGGGCTGGCTCAAGCACTTTGCCATTTCCAGGGCAGTTTTCTTCATTTGGAGGTTAAGATCTGAAAAATCACGACCATTGCTGTGCTTTTCAGAACTTCTATATGAAACCTGGAAGAGATGTTACAGCCCATAGCTTGGACTTCTCCAGTCTGGCCTTCCAAGGAGGGCTGAGCAATTAATTAGCCTTTGTCCCTCAGCTCAGCTACCACTGTATGTCCAACTTTCTCAGAAAACAACAGCTGCTGTAAAGACACGGGAGAGGAAATACAAAAAGACGGGAGAAAGCAATTTTCCATACCCCATAAACACCACAAACACTCATAACTGGACATCAGGTTCCTTTCTCAGACCACCTTGTCAAAACATTCTACCTTCAGGTAAAACCCACACGCTGCCCTGCTCATTCAGCCAGCACTGAGTGGTGAAGTGACACAAAGATTTTGTATTTTTATTTTGGTCAAACAAAGCAATTATTTTATTCAGGTATTACATAATTTCTCAAGAATTTATGGACATCACCACTAAGGAAATCTCTCTCCATTGCCTCCTTTTCTTAAAATACAAGATGACCAATTCAAAGCTTGGGACACACACACACACACACACACCCCAAACATACTTTGCCACCTTCAGTTTTCTACATTCAAGCTTTTAGATTTAGGAAAATCTCACTACAAGCAAAAGCTCTGTTTCTCAAAGCATAGTACTTGCAAGCTACAACATTCTGCCATATGGAAAATATATTAAGGAATTTTCATAATACTCAGTAAATTGATTTGGATTTTTCAAACTGGTCAGATTTACACTCTTTTGATGACACAATGACTCAAGAAAATCTATACTATTTCCCTTTTTAGTAACCCCATTACATCATTCCTCCTCAGAAACAGCAGAGGATCTGAAGCAGGACGTGTCGCATCCCATGATTTATTAGGGGTGAGCATGCAGAGGAACACAACAGTGAGCTTCTGTGTAATGTACAATTGAAAACACTTTAACACAGCTCCATAATTTAGAAGATTTATTTTGCAGAGAATCAGAAAAGTTATTGACAAAGCGTTAATAAAGCAGAAACAGAAGATGAATAAGTGTACAAAGTCTTGAAGTCCCAAACATCAAGACTGACTACACAGCAGATTTCCGGTGTTCAGCATCTACCCAGTTCTGCTGCTGGTGGAGTCAACAGAGGAATATTCAGTGTTTATAACCCTGAAGTACTCGCTCAAATAAATCTGTAGTTGATTTTAAGACTAACACAAATAATACTTAATCCCAAGTGATTTACCACCATCTTCAATAAAAACTTAAGATACTTCCAAAAATCAAAGTACATCTTTCTTAGTAGAAGTCTCTTAACTTCTTTTCTACATCCACATTTGCTACAGGCTTAACTTGTGTTCCTTAGTTTTAGAAGCAAATAAAGGCTTGTCTGAGCCGTACTTCACAAACCAACTTCCCTTTTTGTTTTCCAGTTGATATATGTTTTACTCCAGCAAGTCAAATCAGGTTATATTAGCAATCAAAGGAAAACAACACAGTAAGGTTGGCTGATGCAACATGGTGTGAAGTAGTTTCATGGGTTGGACTTGACAGGATTAACTTACAAGGCTTGCTGTTGCTCATCAAGAACCACACAGGAAGGAAGGAAGCAGGGGGGAAAATATAGGAGGTCACCATTACCAGCAGATTAAATATAAAAACAGAAACTGTTTGGCTTCCCTTCGTAGATTTGCCCTTATTTTTCTAACCCTTCCTTCTTCCTAAGCAGACATTTCCTCCTATTTCTTCTACAGATCTCAATACCCTAACTCACTGGGTTATTGTATACATGACAAGCAAACATAAGACCTCTTTGTTTAGGCATGCCAAAAGAGAGACCAAACATACCTAGATCCTGGATAAAAGTAGATGTTGAAGGAGAGAATGAATTTGCCAACTTGCTTAAATAGCTATTAAAATTAAAGTCTTAAATTATGCTGCCTATGCTTTTTTTGGAGCAGGTACCCAAGTAGAAACCACATCCAGCTAAGCAGGGAACAAGGCTGACCATGCTCAGAAGGCACTGCACATAGAGTACGTCAAAGACTCTTAACGGTACGAAGCCAGAGGTCTTAATTTGTTCATTAATGGAGAAATTCTCCAAGGAGGTAATAAAGAAATAACCACTGATGACAGCAAATTAAAGAGGCTGATACAGACATGAAATCTATATCTGGTACAGACAAGGAAATCATGTCCAAGAGTCAGCTCTCCCATTTCTAACCTATTCCTTCATCTGGAAAGTACCAACACCTTGCAGTGAGCTGACAGCGACCACCAATCTGGAGATACAGGTCATCATATCCCAAAGGATATGATTCATATCGTATGAATAATATCATCAGAATAATCATGACCGATTCAGTTTGGTTTTAGAGTATAAAAGCTGCTGAGATGCACACCCCCCGCCCCAATAAAACTCAACTTTGGTACGCAGTTTCTTCCATTTGGGAAATCTGAAACACACATTTAAAACCACTGCTGTGCAATAATGCATCTGAAACATCATTGTTATTTTGGGCTGTAATCACAATCCAGTCAAATCAGAACTCAATTTTGTGACTCTCAAACGCTTCTGCTGATCTGGAGACAAGAGTTAGTGTATTTCCAGCCTTTTCTAACTGGATTTAGTCAATCTAAGCATCAAATGGATATTCAAGTATTAGTGACTATTTTCTAGAGAACTGGTGTCTAAACATTCTCAATTTGTTCCACAACTGCTCTGCTAATGGTGTTAAAGTCATGGCACTCTGACCCCCTTCAAGTTGAGGGGGGCTTTGCCATGGATGAGAATGTTAATAGTCACATCCTTTATTTTGTTTTCATTTAGTCATTATTTCAAATGATCCGTATTCTAAATGAAGTAATTTGAGAAAAATAAATATGTTTTTACAAAAGGAATGCTTTTAACATTTCCCAGGAGGAGAAAAAAAAAAGTCACTCCCACATTCCCAGAAGCACAAAGTAAAATTTAATATTAAATTCTTAAGATTCTTCCCAAAGGGGAAGTAACCAATATGAAAAGGCATTTATTAAAGTGACGATAAAAATTAGGAAGGCAAATAGAGATCCTTTGTAAGAATTAAGACATCAGTATCTTAAACTGCACTTTCTCTTGGGCATGTGTAAGTCCTGTAAAAATAGATGCAAATAACACAAAATTGTCGTGCCTCCACCTCATTTATGACAGAGCTGTTGTTGTTGCCTGCAACATGCACATAGAAGTACAGCACAACAAACTGTTATTGGATTCTCAGGTATTGATGAAAAGCTGGGTTCAGAATTCCCCAACTACACAATCATCACCTGATTTTTTTTTTTTCCTTTCTTTCTCTATTTAAGTACTTCACTGTACTAATTGAAGTCTGAACACCTATATCAGAGGGGTTTACCTTCACGTAGTGTACCTTCTCATGGCAGTTACGGTTTGAGTCTGCACGCCCTCTTGTCCAGGTGTGGGAATATTCCAAACACTCTCAGGGTGATGGTTTGGGACAACGTGTCATCTGCTCCAACTCACTGACTTGGTTATCATGGGAAGCAGTGCTCAAAACAAAGACATTTCACCAAACACGTTTCTGTTGTCTGACTAGCTAGTTAATGTACTCAGAACTGGATAAAAATGTCAACAGCTCTGAAGGAAAAAGTGTTCCAAGAGACAGAGCTCTCTGCGTGGTTCTTGGAAATCAGCAGAAAGATTTGCAAATTCTTGTGAAGAACATGATGGAGTAAACTACTGCTGAACACAATTTATTCAGTGAATCTGAAGAGGACTTCTGGAACGGAGGAAAATCTTAGCTTATCATAAGAGCTCATCTCAGAGGAGCAGAGTTTTGCCAAATATACAGGAATCTCACAGCTTTGTGAAGTGGTCAGACTCCAAATACACTTGGATCACTTGTGCTTTATCTCCAGGAAGATAGAGTCAAAGCTGTTTAAGGATTTAAATATGATGGGGCTGGATGTCCCTTTCCTTCAAAAGCTTTCAAAATTGACATCTGATCTTATAAAGCACAATTCAGTTACAGTATTTAAAATATGAAGGTATTTTCTTTAACAATACATTTATTTCAGATGACTGTTCTAAATATCCTCCAAGGCTTTTCTTTTTAAATTTTAAGGATTGAGAAACTTATCTAACTAGAAAGATGCTAGAAGTAATGAACACAGGGACAATGCACTTCAAAGTATATCTTCTCTAATTTGGAGGTGTAGAAAAAGTGAAGAAATTAAGAGGGTGAAATTAAAAAAAAAAAAAAATCAGCTTCCTCAATAGTTTAAATAAGACAACACTGAAGTGAAAGGGCTGCCAGCTGCCCACCAGCAACTTCCATGTATCAATGTCTCCCTCTCCCAACCTCTTCATGAGTTAAAAAATCATATTTAACACAGGTTGAACTCATAATGACCAAAGTTCCTGAAGACGAATAAACCAAAATGTCAGTGCCCCTGTCAATCTTCATCCCCTCCCCAGGCAGGGCAGTCACATCTCCAACACAGGAATCAAAGTTAAGTTTCCATATCTCTGCTTATTGATGCAGTGAACAAAAAATATTTGCCCAGAGCAAACCAGGCTAAAGAAGAACATGTTTGGGTGCACAAACAGGGGCACGCAGGAACAAGCAAAACCAAAAGGAAGAAAAGAGCAAGATAAATTTCCTCACTGGAAAGCGAAGGTTTGGGTTGGATGTGGCTTTTTTCTGAAGGAACCAAAATCACCACAATACAGGAGGGAAAATAGTAGCTCTTCAAATAACATTAAACCTGTTTCTCTTCCTCAAATATGCAGAAGCCAACTGTTATTTTTGCCAGATTATTACATTTTCATGCACGTTTCAGAAATGTCTGTGGGATTTCATTAGATTATGGGTTGATCACAACTAACACAAGCTCAAAGCATCCTGTTCTCCCCTTCATCTGACCAAATCACTTCAGGAGTGAATGAGTTTATTGAGGACTCTCGAAACAATTCCCTGAGAGAGGATGTACAGATTGCCTTTGAGAAGGGAGAGGATAAGGGACCCACATGTTTTCTGGAGCATTTCTTCATTGTTTTTACAGACACTGTCAAGAATTGTGCCACTGAGGACATGTCAGACCCATGTCCCTGCATGTTGACATGCAAACCACTCTGGGCTAAGCTGATCCATAAGTACCAGCACTCCATGGAGCCTCTGCAGAGGAACATTAGGAACATGAAATATTAAACACAGCGAGGACCATCGTGCCATACAGCCTCACGGTCAGCCTGAAGCGCTCCAGGGAGGGGCTTCTCCAGAAAATTCCACACATAGCCTTGGGGGTTCTGCAATGGCTTTAAGAATCTAGTGGGACGTCTCTTGGGTCTCCTCAAGATAAACAAGAAGGTTCTCACAGGGTTTTCAAGAGTGATCCATGCACAAGGCTGTACAAGTGAGAAACTCTGCCTCAGGTGCATTCATTAAGTTGAAAACAGCTGCTGTATTTCTCCTTTTTGTCACAAGGAGATAAAAACACCCCTGGCCACAGACTTCTTGTGGAATAACCAGGACCCTCCTGAGTCCTCAACAAACTCATTAACTCATGAGCTGATTTGGTCAAATGAAGAGGAGAAGAGGATGAATGTTAGTTATGATCAATCCAAAAATCTAATAAAAACACAAAGATATTTCTGAAACGTGCATGGAAATGTACTAATTTACATTTGACTCCATAGGGAAAGCCCCAGATTCCAGGTGATAACCACGGATGCTGGAGGACACAAATAGCACAGGAGGACTTGCATGGGGGATGCCTCCAAGCACAGCAACTGCACTGCCAGGAATAACCCTGTGTGTTACCAGCAATACCATTATGAGATTTAAACGATGCTGCACATCTTGAGAGCACCCTGTGAACTGGACCCATATGTAACCTTTACAGCTCTGCTGAGTAATTAATAACACAACTATATATGCAAATAGCATCTCAGAAGATTGAAAAAATCAGATTTTAATTCATTATTAAAAATTTCCTTCTAAAATGACACATCAGATGGAGAGCCTAATATAGTTTTTCCTTGATTACATGGTTGGCTTCAACATGCAGTTGTTATTTAACAAGTAGGAGAGGAGCAAGAGCAGGTTATCATTAGCAGCTATTTATAGACTCCAGGAGGAGAGCACAGGGACAGAGTGGAATAAAACCCCATCACCACAAGCTGCTGACACCTGCCCTGAGATTTCTCACTGATAATCTGGAATATTAGTGATATGAATTACAACTCCAGCATTTTACTCACCCATTTTTAATCATCACAAATAAATTTCAATCATCTTCTTGCAAGTCAAATTACTTGTTAATTTTTATGATCACAGCCTTAAAGAGCGTGGTTTGGGTGACTTTTCAATTCTTTCTGTTCTTCTTCCCAAGGCTAAACTGTAAATCTGTGTTCTGCAGAGTCTGCCAGTTAAATATTTCCTCTAAACACAAACACTTTCTACTTCATGGGAATTAACTGAAACCTCAAAGCCAGTTCTCCCATCACGACTTGTATGCAAGTACAAAAATAACACCATGCAGATAACGTTCAAGTTCTACACCCTGTAAGAAATCTGCAGTGGATCAAAACTGATTAATCTGGAGACCCTTACACAGACCTACATTTAACATGAAATTTGGAACCTAATTTGACCAGATTGATACACATAAACAGAGAACGGTGATCTGACCAGCTGATGAGCCATGAAATCAAAAGCATTCGGTATGAAAAACCTTAAAGGATGGGACACCTAAGGGAGGACCACTGAGATGCCAGTGCACTGTGCTTGAAGTGCTAATGCTGGGGGGTGACGTTCCACCCATCAAGCAACAGGCCAGCAGCATTACAGGCTCCTAATGGTTTTAATTAAAGGTCTTGCATTCAGCCACCTTAGTTTAGACATAAAATTAAAGTTACACTGACTGCTACTCACAGCAATAAAGTGTTTTACAGGCTCCGACTCTTCTGTTCCTCTTTTGTAACCCAGTGTGTTGCTTTTACGTGCAGCCACCCAGCCCTCTACAGCCTTTGCCAATAAATCTTCATTATTGAGACACTTTTATTATATTAAACTACTTGCACCTTCCAAGGAGGAAAAAAAAAATAAAAGCCTTATTGCCACTGAAATAAAGGATGGCTGGCAGAGCATGATTTACGGTAATTAGCAAGATTAAGAACCACAATTAACTGCAATTAGATAACAGAATATTAAAGAAAAAAAACATACCACGCAGTGTGTCATTAAATAAATACATGGATGGTGCAGTTTGTTGCAGATGAAGCAGAGCAGAGCTGGTCAGCCTGAGTCACAGGCCAAAATACTTCTTCGTGCCAATGGAATTGTATGTAACACAGGAATATAATCTGAGCAAAATGATTTTCAGGGTTCATGTAGCATAGCCATAACCATATACCTTGCAAACGCAAGACCCAGAGGTTCCTAATTCTCTGAGTAGTGAGGTTATAGCACTGAGAGCTCAGGGAATGACTTGGTAGCAGTTTGTAAATGAAGAGAGAAATGCAAGGCATTTACAGAACATAAGAATTTTCATTTCTTCCACAAATTTTTCAGATACGAGTCATTATTGTACACAAAATAAGAATTCACAACATTTAAAAAATCCCACACAGCAAGGTACTTTCTTGTTGGCAAGAGAGGACTAACAAATATTCATGCCATAACTATATACCAAAGAGGAAAAAAATAAAATCTAGAGTTGTGCAGCGAGTACAACACCAGAGTTAAACCAGTAAATATTGCCTATATTGTTCCTTCAGAGAAAGTTTATTGTCCCAGGATTCATTTCAGGTCTGATAGATAAAGGTTCTCACCAACAATTTCCCTTAATCACAGCGAATATAGCATTCCAAACCAGACATATAATCACCTGCAAAAGGCTGATTTCTCAAAGCAAACCAGTCCTGCTCCAGTACCTGTTTCTGTCCCAACACAAACCACCAAGTGCTTGCTCAGAAGCACCTGCAGCATTTCTGGCTGGAGAGACACCCAGCCTGGTGTGAGGAGCTCAGCTACCAAACAAGGGGGCTGCCCCTACCAAGCTGGGTTAAATCAGGATGAGAAGCTTGCAGCTCACTAATCAAGGTCAGAAAGCAAGGCAGATAAAACACAGACAGAAAACAGTTAATGGTTGTACATGGTGGGTTGCAGTTTAGCAATCTGCTTTTATTCCCGATATATCTGCCCCCCAACAGCGAGTACTGCCCTCCTCAGGATGAGGAAACCAATCTTTGTACACTGAGTTAATTAAAAAAAAAAATTACAAAGTCACTGTGAATGGATCCAGTGTCAGCTGGAGCATACAGCTAAAACTTTCTACACAGACATCAAAGAACTTCCCATCTCTTATATTAAGAAAGAAAATCAGAACAACACAACTCTCTAAAGACCGAAAATGCAGATCTACTGGGGAAAATATTGTAAGAGTATAGAAATAAATCTACCTTTTTCAAATCTTCATTCCACTTGCATCTCCAGCAACTTCCAGCAGCCTCCAGAGTCCCAGAAAAGTTTATTTTCATGACCTGGGGATATTGCTCAGAACACTCCTCACTGCACAGAAACCTCAAACCCCACAGAGCCACCCCACATCCGCTATCCAGGTGAGTCCCACCTCCCCAGCCCACACCACTCTGATTTGCTGCTCAAACAGGCAAACAGCTGCAGAATAAATAAGGATCTCCAACCTGAACCTCACCTGGAGCAACTTGAGGCTATTTCCTCTTGTCCTGTCCCTTGGGCCTTGGTTGAACAGACCCACCCCCACCTCTCTCCACCCTCCTCCAAGGGACTTGGACAGAGCCAGAAGGTCTCCCCTCAGCCTCCTTTTCTCCAGGCTCAACACCCCCAGTTCCCTCAGCCAGGAACTCATCACACTTGTGCTCCAGACCCTTCCCCAGCTCCGTTCCCTTCTCTGGACATGCTCCAGCACCTCCACATCCTTCTTGGAGTGAGTGAGTCCAAATCACAAGGAAGCCAGAGCAGTTTCCCACAGCACAGTGCCGTGAACGTGCAGGAGAGGAGATGTGTGTCCTTCAGCTCCTTGAGCTCTCGCCCATGCGTGGCACTCCCAGCTGCAAACACTCATCGTCATCATCACAAGCTAAAAGCTCTTCAGCTGTACAATGGTGTATTGAAATAGCTCTGCCACTACTTTTTAAGACCAAGTAAATGTGTTAGCTGGTCTCAACACTGTCGAGTTTCAGGCTGGATCAACAGATGCAAACTAGAAATGTGTGTGGCTTCCTATGGAATCAAGCTGGGCATAAACTCAGACAGTTTTCTTAGCTGGACACATAAGGAAAAAACACAGAATTCATGTTATCTTTATGTGTTTTTTATGACATATTTGCTTCCCTGGCTTCCTCTCCTTTCCTGCTTCAAGGGCAGCATTCCATGTTTTAATTATTGTTAACATTTCTCGTTTGCTTTGACTTACTTTATCAAAGCCCACCACCAGAAACCCTCTCTGCACAACATCAGAAAACTTCTTGGGTTCATGGAGTTATTTCTCTATTACAGGGCTGGACATCAACAATGGTACCTGCAAATATCTTTTATACCTGTTGTGGACTTAACATTAAACTCTGACAAGTCTTAATTCCAAGCGCTCTGAAAGGCTGTGATGGTAAATAGGACTGAATTCCCAGGTGGTCCCAGCTAATCTGCATCACTCCCAGAGATCTCCTCAGCTGACACCTTGAAAAATGATGATGAGCTGCTACAACCTGGCTTAATTAATTGAACTGTTCACTCTCTCTCCTCCCCCGCATTAACACACCTGATGTGCAGAACCAGTAATCTGAATTATTACAGTAGCGAAAGCAGGGACACTGAGGGAGAATGGAGGAAAATGCAGGAAAATGCGGGAGAACAATTTTTATTAAAAATAAATCAGTCACCCATAGGCAAGAACTCAATAAAATTAACATGCAAAACCTACTTCAGCTCTTTCTAATAAACAAGCATTTGATTGGGCAAACAACACAGCTCATATTTTTAAAATAATGTATTTAATAATGTAGTATATATTTATATTTGCATAATGAAGTGAATGGAAGGAGAGCAATTTGATCACAGTAATATACTTCAGAATTCACTGCGATAAACTCATCTCCAGTGGTGTTGGAGGAGAGTAGAATATGGACTGGCATTTTTTTTATTTTGCAAGGTTAATCGGTGCAAAATTAACAAATTATGGGTTCAGACATATGTTACAATCATTTTTCCATTATTTCTGAAAGACAATCGATCTTTCTGTCTTCAAGCTAAAACAGAGCACCACAAGAGTGGGGGCTCAAAGAGATGCTGGGATGTAGTGGGTTCACACCACCAACACCATTTTTTGGAAGACTTCTGAAGTGGAGAGGAAGTTTCTTGTTTTCTCGTGTCTTTAAGATTGCATTTCACCATCTACTACAAAGGCAAGGCAATAGTATATTTTTCTTATTAATCTAAGTTTTCCAGATGCCTGGAATAAATTAAAAATATCTTTCAAAGAAAATATCCTACATTTTGCCAATTAAAGTCACAATTAGCATTTTCAATATTTACCTGCAAGTGTGAGAGCTGCTGACTGAAAATTACAATTTCCTATGGTAACGAGCAGTATGACTCGTCTTAATACAGCCCTTTAATACCAATTAAAGAGAAGCAAAAACCTATCATTGCCATTTGCTATTCAGACCCTTCAAATGAATTGATTTTTTTTAATTTAGTTTGAAGTAAAATGGTCAGGCTGCAATCCTTAATTGGGGCTGTTCTCAATAACTCAGAGCTGAGCAGGGGTGGTGCAAACCACCCAGTGCTCTTGTCTGCTCTCAGATGTTAAATATTTTGAACTGAAGCCTTATAAATTAAAGAGACAGACATTTACACCAATCCTTGACACTTCTGCAATATTTAGATATGGAGAAAGCAAAATGCTGTTAGTATTGGAAATATTTTGATGAGGAGCCTGGCTGGTGGCCCGGGCAGAGCACGGGAGGAGTGATCCCAGCACTCCGAGTCCTTCACAATTCCCAGGGGGTCACACTGGGGAAGCGAAGGGAGCAAACTTGCACATTTTCTGTCACACACGTGTATCCGTCCCGTTAGATCAGCATTATAGAACTCATTCATCTTTAAAATGTATTTATATTCATTTCCCTTTCTGTTACACTCAGGTAAGGATGAGAATTTTTTTCTTTTTTTTTAAATCTAAATTAGGTTAAAAGCTGAAAAAAGCTGCAATCACCCCAGAAGAGCTGAGGTAGCCAAACACGTGCCCATTCCCAACGTGTTGTGATGCAGCACGGAGCGCCGCTCCGGAGAGAACACAGAAAACACTTCAAAGACAGTTTTACTTGACCCGTGTGATCCGCTGCACACTCTGCATCAGACGAGGAGGATCAAAGGCTCGAGTCCTTGAAAGCTGCTTGGGTACTTGCTTTTTAAATCTGCAATTAAGAGGAATCAAAACACTCTCAGAGGTCTGGGTCCAGGTGACGTGGCCAAGTTCAGTGCAGAATGTATGTAAGAAAGATGACGTCTCCTAAAGGCAAAGCTCCTAAATCCATGGGGCTTCTTTGTTCCCGTCAGAAATAGAAGCATCGATTTTTCACGTGGAATTTTACGCAAGTGAAATGCAGCTATGGGACCTAACGCACAAACAGAGTTCTTTTGCATAAGCACAGCCTGACCTAAACGACATCGAGGCCTCGATACGGAGCTCCATCGATATTTTTTTGCAGAGGCACTTTTCTCCCCAGACAGACTGAATCTGAATTTGACATTATACTAAGAAATGTAACATTCAGGAAAAGTTCAAGTGGAGATTTCATTGCTGCCCCGGGATACAGGACTTTTATGATCCTCACAACATTTTGCAGTTTATAAAGTCCACATTAACATTGCAGTATGTAAAAGCTTGAAATTGTAACCGGGAACAGTTTTGAGTCCTTGGAAGAATCCCACTTTTAATTAAACACCTTTCTCCACAGCTGGGCAAGCTGGAGTCACAGTTAACTTGTTAATTATCTTGTGCAAGGCCCACTCCGCTGTACTCCTAGTGAATGATTTATTAACTCCAGCAACAGAAAACCTTCTCTATAGTACTGGCACACCAAAGACAAAAGAGGTAATTACTGTGCCCAAAGCACTTTAACTTCATTTATACTCTGTACACTGTGAGCACCATTGCAGGGCCCTAAATCACAACGCTGTTATTTAGACCTCAGCAACCTTTTCATTGTGAGATGTTGAGCATCATCCTTCGCTTACAGCTACTTTGGGGCAAAAATCCAACGTAACGGATGATGTCTGCAGAGGGGATGTGCCAAACATTAACACACTTGCTATTACAGGAGAATTCATTGGGGTTTCAGGCTCAAACAGCAGATCTCACGACTGAATGTTATCTCTCCCTGTGCTGGTAGGACATGAATTACTGTATAAAGTCTGCTTAAGAACTTTGTTCAGTTCTGTATACAATTAATTTAACAATGCTCCTAACATTCATGTCATTTTTTTACTCTTTTCAGCTCTGGAACATCTTGATATGCGTGAAGTGAATATGAAATAATATCTTTGAGCTAACCTGCATTTATTTAAATTTCTGTGTCTCAGTTTCCCGAGATGTTTCATTTTACTGTCTGGCACCTTTCCCAAATGAATAGATGAAACATTAACGTGCTGGGGAACAAAAGACCCAACAGCAGGATCTGTTTAGAAAAATATCTGATGTGTGATTGCTGGTGAAAGTAGCTCTTGTATGTGCCGGGGTGTGTGTACATCATTGCTTGGAGTCTACAGCTCCTCCAAATTGATATGAAAAGACAAAATAAAAGACCTAAAAGGAAAAGGAAAGTTGTGATTTTAAGGTGAAGCATAAACATTGTCAAAAGCAATAGAGCCAGTGTAATCTGGCTGCCTCTTTGCAGGGCTGCTGGTGTAGCAGATGTAAATCAGAGGCAATATCAGCGTGAGAGGCTTTGGCACGATAAGGGGATCCTTCCCTCACTTCAGGAGCTTAAAAACTGAGCCTAAAAGCCTCGCTTGAATGAGCATGAGAGTTGGCACAGCAACTTCCCTAGTTATTTATTATTTATATTACCTTACCCAGGTTCAGCCCCTTGCGTTAGGCATGTGCAAACACAGGGCTGGAGAAATGGCCCCTGTGCTTAATTACATCACGTAAGACAATGATTGAGAGCAAACTGCATCGTGGCTGACAAGGCTGAGCTTACCACAAACAGCCCCTGGACTTCTTCCTTCAGGAGACTGAGAGTTTCTCAGACACATTTTCTCAGTGTCTTAAGGCTGTCGCCTAAAATTAAATATTGATTCAATATTATCTGGGTTTCTCAGGAGAAAAAATAAAAAAAAAAAAGAAAAGAATATGCATTCTCCTAAGTGTATCTAGTTTTAAATACCAGGGTAATTTTAATGGTCTGCAGATAAACTGATGAACACTGACCAGTTAATCCACTGTACACACAAGCAGTTCGTGCATTACGATGTTCTGTTTACCAGCACCTCGGCCGGCTCTCTTTGTTTATTCATCAATAGGAGTAATTTGGGAGAGTTTCAACCTGGCACAACCTGCCCTGGACTCAGCAGGTTACTTTTCCATAATGTCAAACATGCTGTAGTGAAGTTAATTAGACATAAGTAGCTTCTTTTTTTTTTTTTCCTCAGAGAATGTAATTTGTTGCTTGGCGAACTGTTTACATCATTCTAGATGCAATAAACATCCAGAGAGGTGCTGAAATCTGGCAGAATGAAGGAAATCAGTTTAAAAGAGAGGGAAAATGAAAGCAAGTTTCCTGAGATTAAAAGATAACCTGCTTCTAAGAAAGAAGACAGAGAGTGCTTTTTTTTGCCAAATGGGGCTGTATTAACAACTAAAGCATGAGAGCACCAGAAGGCATGTATTTTATTCACGTGAACCAGAATGAAAATCTATGCTGTTATATGTATTTATTAGATGCTGGAAATATATCACAATATACCATTAATTTCTTATTCTTGTCCCCAAAGAATTAACAGAAAGATTTTAATTTTATATCCAGTATCTTGAAGTACGTTTAGTTGGCCCACCCAAGCTAACTGCTGTGCAGTAGTTAACCAAAGGCAAATGGAACCAGAAATGTAGAAAACAGAAGTAAAAAACACTTTGGAACACACTGAACTTTGGGGAAAAAGTCTTTGACAGCTCTTTAAGTACTGCAGAACCACGTCACTTCGTATCAGCTGATAATCTGGCTCATACGCTTCACCTTAATAAAGGACTTAATAGCTGTATACTGCTCTGGAAATGCGTATCTGTACTTCCAGGGTGCTTCACTGGCCATTCATTTATTTTCCAGTGTGAACCCAGTCATATGAAGCTATACTACAATGTTACTTGGGAGTAGCAAATTGGTTCTATTAATCTTACTTACTATAGCTATTCTGAATTTGAGATCCTAAGAACTGTATTGTATTAGAATAGGTCACCTTGACCTAATCAATACTAATCAGCTCCCAGGCTTTTTGAGAACAGAATGGCTCGTTGTACTTTTACTAAAGTTTTATTCTTTCCACTTACCTGTGTCTTGTTCTCCTTTGCTTTTCCATAAGATAAGAATCTGTGAAATAAGGAAATAAATAAGAAAATAAATAAGGAAATAAATAAGGAAAAAAGCAGGCAATCTGTGCCTATATTCATGCGTTAAGTTCAAACACAACCACTGCAAAACAAAAGAAAATAATGGGCTGCATTGGCAAAGGCAGCTTAATAATTAGTTTATACCTAACAGATGATATTAAATGTATTTATGAGAAGCAGAACTTCTGCTACCTTGATGTTGCATGGATCAATCAAATCTGTCCATATAATTACATTTTTCCTCCTCATCAAATTCCAACCTGTTTGTTTCTCCTTTTATTATTTCTGGTTGGCATTAAATTGGGACTGAACCAAGCCTCAAGGTGATGAGTTACCAATATTATCCAGTGGATGCAATAGAAAGCAAAAGTACTTCAGGGCTACATCCTCTCTGTGAGATCTTGTAGCCAGTATTTACTGTTCAAGGCTTTTGACCTTTTATCCACTCAGAAAATAAAATTCCCCAGCACCCTTCCAAAATTTCACTCTACAGCTTTCTTTCATTTAAGGGGTTCTAATGCCTGTACATCTCTGCACATGCTGCCCACTTAATTATGCTGCATTTAGAATGACACATCTCTGGCATCCTGACAAAGGAGTATAAGTAATGCTTTCCAGGAGAGCAGAACCAAGAGAAAAGAATTTTTTAAAAAATGATAAATATCTGGCTGATTCCCTTCTTCTCTTCTTCCTCTCTTTTCAGCAAGGGAATTGATAAACCTTTTTTTTTACAAAATATGGTTCCATAATAATTCATTCAGAGGTAGAGGTCTAAGAGCAGGACAACCAGAGACTGCTGGCACATGAGTAACCCTCAGACCTCCTCAGCACCATAGCTTCCAGGGAATGCAGGGTTTGAAATCCAGGTGGATGCCCCATTTCCAAGGGGCTCCTGGTCCAGAAAGCAGTAAGGGTGACCATAAGGGTGACCATAAGGATCACAGAGGCATTTGCAGCACTTGATGTACCCTTGAACCTCTTACAGGGTGTCATCAGCTCTCCATGGGGCTGTACCAAGGGTATCTTGATAATCCATGAACGGTGAATCTCCTACAGTGCCATGTGAATGTGCAGAAACCAGAATTCCCATCCCATCCCTTCCCAAATAACACCCCAGTGCTGATGCCGAGGGGGCTTTTGCTGCACGCACCCTCTCAGATGACCCAGTGTGGAGTCTAGCCAATACAGCATGAACAGGACATCACTTCCCTTTGCTTTTATTATTATTTTATGCTCACATCAGCAAGAATTATGCTTATTACTAGTACAAATCCATGAATCAATGAAGGAAATTGTTCCAAATATGTTTAGGATAACCAAACCACTTGCCATTCACCCAACAAACCCACATGGCCAGCTGGCTGTTTTCTGGCTGTAGGAACTTCCTAATTATTTTCAGTTTATAGGCAGGAGAGACTAATTTGAGGAATATTCATTGTGGAATCAGGTTCTATTTCTTTAAAGCTTGGGTGGTTTTGGGTAATGAATACAGGTTAGGATAGGGAGGGACTTCAAAATGAGTTTTAATTATCTGCAAATGTGGAACAAACTGCTTCCTTGTTCCTTCTGCACTATAAAACGTCCATCAGATCTTTGACGTCCATTAAGGCTATGGAAAAACCACAGAAGTTGGCCAAATGGTTGTATCTTGCTACACCATAATCACACCCTTCTTCCAGCCACGGGGATGGAGAGACAGCCCCAGCACTGTGGGTACTGGGTACGTACTGCAGGCAGAGCACGTAGGGTTTGGCATCCCCACACACAGGGATCAGTCAGATATCTCCAGCTGAGTCCATCAAATCATAAATGGGAGCAGTGCAAGTTATGCAGCAAACCTTTAATCACAATATTTCTCTACTGACAATGAAAATATAACGCCTGAGTTTCTGATTCTAACTTTGGGTTTGGGGCTTGCCGTCTCTCCCACCATGATGTAAGATCATCATGTAAAACAGAAATCATACTTTCTTTCTGTTGCTTGCTGGCAGACGTGTCTGGAAGTGTTTTACTTGGAAGTACTCAGAGAACATATTGGAAAACCAGAAAACATAAGGAAAAGTCTGCTCTTGCCAGCAGATTTTCCTGTCCCATCCCACTGGAGAGCGACGGCTGTAAATGGTTGTGTCGGCATCAATGGATGGATGGATGGATGGATGGATGGATGAACAGCAGTTGGGTTTTGTATAACACAGCGTGTCAAAGTAGCTCTTTACTGGGATATTCATAAAGAAGCAGGCTCTCTACTCTGAAGCTTTAACATCCATGTTAAAAATAAAAAAAAAATCATAAATCATTTTTTTATTTATTTCTTAAAAATAATTTTTTAAAAGGAAACACTTTCAGCTATGTGCAGTTGAAACCAACTCCAAACTTCAGCTCCTTGCCCCCTTGGACTATAGTAATTTGATATAAATATCATAAAAGAAGAATTGCTATTACCCCTCACTGCTCAGCTTCTGCAGGTTTTATTCCAAATCACAATAAACGTTGGCAATGTTCTTCCCAAAATAATGCTGTGGTTCATCGATGCCTCCTGCTCCCTGAGAAAGTGTTCCCTCAGCTTGCTGGGGAGGAAGCAGCATGTTTAATAAGGACACCTGAGGCAGGGATTTACTTTTTCCCCAGTTTCTGTACTGTGGCTCAAGGCACTGTTATTTGCTGACTCCAAGATGATCGTTTGAACTCCTCCCCACACCCTTTTTTTTGCTCTGTTATGCAGCTCAAGTCTGTGAGAGATTTTAACATCAACTCACGTTATTGTATAGCCAGTGAAATCCTCCACAACAGAAACAGGCTATGATAATTTAAAAATAAAAAATGAAAAAGCTGATTTAGAAATCCTTTTGCTACATAGCAGAATTCTGGGCCAGGAAGGTCAAGCTGACCAAAGTTGTACAAGGGACACAGTGCTGGGGCCATGAGGCAGCACAGCCCCAGAAGTTGTGACAAATCTCCTGGCTGCCACAGCGGCAGCTTTCCTTGGCACAATCCTACAGCAAAAATGCAAAAGAGGCACAACCATGGCAACCGGAGGCAAAAATCTAAAGCAGGGGATGTTCATTTTACATTTATAAACCTGCAAGAAGTGTAAAGAACTGAAGAACACAGCAAACTGCCTCTGCTCTCAATAGGCTCTTCTATTTTCAATACCATGTTCACCTGTTCTCAAAGGTCAGGGTACATCACAACCATATTTAAATCCCAGAAAAAGATAATTCCTTTCTGAAATACCCAAACCAATTGAACCAGTCATTTCCCATCAGACAGATAGTAGCTTTTAGCCAATAAATGTATTTTTAAGCTAACAGATTGGTATGCTTCGACCTCCACCAACATTACCTTCTCAAAGTGGACTCATGCTGTCATTGAAAGAAGAATCACAATTAATTATTCTGTACACACATGATATTTAAGCGTAAGGCATGTTGTATTGCCTACACACAGACTAGCCACCTTAACATTTTGGTTTGAGCATTTTTGAGTATATAAAGGTAAGAGATACACACCTTGTAATTAAATACAAATAAAACCTCCAAAGAAATCATTTCCAATTATAAATCTGCAAAACCAGAACTATTAAATACTGTGCCTTACATTATTTGCCTCAAAGATGTCATGGTTGTTATTGAAAGTATCAGCTTTACCCATAGCCTTACAACTCGGTTGAAGTTATTAAGATGTTCTTTAAAGAGCCAAGCAATGTGAGCTTCACCAGCTGGGTGCAGTTGTATGTTGAAGAACCCAGAAGTAGGGAAGGTGCTCAGATGCATTCCCAGCTTGTGTCTGCCCCAACACATTCCACAGGACAGGAGACAAATCCTGAAAATGCACAGAAATTAAAAAGAGGAGAACCTGGAACAGACAAAATGGAAAAATAAGAGTGCAAAGAGAATTTGAAACTCATTTTACATATCAAAATTAGCTGGAAATATTTGAGATTCAGTGGAATCCCCACAGCTGAAGACACTATGACCTTCACATAACAGGGAAAAGTCGAGTACAAAAAACAGCTGCAACTCTTTCAACCAAATATTTTCATTTTAAAATATGATATGCTCAAATTAATACTCTTTATGTGCAAAGACTGATATAAAAAAACTTCTTGAACTGAAAAAACATGAAGCTGAAAAATACTTTTCATTTTGCAATGTAAAGAAAAATGTTCAATGTAAAGAAAAAAGTTCAATGTAAAAAAAAAAATTCAAACCTGATCTAAATCAAAGTGCTTTGAACTGACCAGAAAATAGAATATATTACTTCCAGAAAAGCAACAATAAAGAAACAAACCCACTCACCTCCACTCAGGAATGGAAAGTTTCTGAAGTATTTTGCAGGACAGGAAAAACAATTTCAACTCACAGATTCCTGAGGGAACCTAGAAGAAAACTGGAGATTCAATTTGTAAAAGCAAGAATAGAACCCATTGCAATGTTACCTTTGGCTATGAAAGAAAGAAATGAAAATAAGGTCAGATTCAGCACAGCAGCAGTCCAACACGCTTCCACGTTTTGTGACTGACATGCAAAGCGCTTCATTAAGTTTCTCCTGCCATTCGCAGCCGTATGCTGCCAGGGGTCACTAATAGTTAAACGTCAAGATACAAACCAGAAACTGTGGAATATGAAATATTATGATAAATTTAAATCCTGCCAGGCTGCAAAACTCACAGCAAGTGATGTAGGCACTGGGAGATGGATGAGTGTCTGCAGCTATTGGCTAACAGCTAATATTCTGTCTGAAAAATCCAGTTTAAACTACTTTTGTACCCAAATAGTGAGCAAATGATGTCGGGTTTTACCTGAGTTATGCTGCAAGGTCTACTGTCCTCCCAGGTGTTTGAGTAGCAGGGGATCATAGAATCACAGACTGGTGTGGGTTGGAAAGGACCTTTAAGATCATCCAGTTCCAACCCCTCCTGCTGTGGACAGGGTTGACAACCACTAGATCAGGCTGCCCAGGGCCCCATCCAACCTGGCCTTGAATGCCTCCAGGGATGGGGCATCCAGAGCTTCTCTGGGCCAGGCAGAGAACTGTGCTGACAGGGAGACAGTTATTCTGCGTGTTGTGGAGAGGCGTTCCGGTATTTGCAGGATAAGCATATTGCAGGCAGTAAAAACCCTCCCGTTGTGCAGGAGCCTCTGACACGGCAATATTCTGTTTGTGCTCTTTGATGTTCAGCTTGCAGTTGTTTTCTGTGGGATTTAAGGAATAAATTCTTTAGATACCTTGATGATTTCTTGTGTGTGTTTGCCAGAAATTCCATCCTTCAAACTGCAGAGAGGAGGAAGAGACGTGAGAAGCAGAGGGAAAGCCTAGTCCTGGAAGTTCTTGCAGGAGAGCTGCCCCCAAATACTGGCGCGTACCTGAGCGCAGAGGAAGCTGGTGTTAATGTGATTTTTGGAGAAGAATCCAGGGAGGATCTGGGCATGCAGAAAGGCCTGTAACTAATGGTTACACTTCTAGTAAGTGGCATCTCAAGAATCAGGAGTTCTCTCCTTCAATCAACAAATTTCAGGTATTTGGATTGTCTTCTTGGTTAGTGTTCTATGGTGAAACTAAGCACTTTTCAAGTTTTTTCTTCATAATAAATATTTTATCCATCTTTTTAGTAGCTGGATAACAAAATTCTCTGCCTAAATTGCTGGAAGTGTAGTTTTTAATTTTTGCAATTCTTATTTTTTTCCCCTTGTTAATATGAAGAGATTACCACCATTGACAGAAAAAAACCCATCCAAATCAGAAGGAGGCAAATTCAATCAAGTGAACTTGATTTTTATATTTGAATGAAGGTTTGGAGAGACCTACACTTCAGTAATCTAACAAAGGTGTATTTTATGAGCACAATATATTCAGCCCTAGTATTAGAATAATGAATAAAACATTCTTAAAATGCAAAACCTTTGTGAAAAACATTTTGGTGTGCGCAGCTCTCAGGTAGCAGTGGAGGTGAATGACGGTGCTATATTTGTCTATTCCAGTCTTAAGCAATCGAAACAAAGAGCTATTTAAAAGAAACTCAAGGAAAAATGTCGAATTTACCTGCACATGACTTGAATTCCATGAATGAATGTGTCTCTTACCGCATGCACAAAGCAATAAGGCTTACATAAATGCCCTACATCATCCAAGTAGTCACTTTCTGATCTTCAAAATCCAACGGAATAATTTATAGCTTTGTATGAAATATTCATGGAAAAGTGTCCATTGCCTGAAATTTCTGCTAAAGATTAATTTAACTTGGGTTTTTTGCATTTCTTACTATCATAATAATTTAGGTCAGGCAAGAGCCAACAATATCATTTGTCTAAAAAAAACCCCCCAAAACCTGTGATGAGCATTATAAAGTCTTTAGATTTGTAGTAGGTATTTTGTAAAAGCTTGATATACAACAGGTCATATCCAAGCCAACTAAATTCAAGAGCAATATTTCCATTTATTCTAGCCTGGATGGAGCCTTACAAGCTATCTTTTTAATTACAACATCCAATTCAGTAACTCACCCCATATCCAACACCACCCTTACATGAATCATATTGTGCAGCACCAGACATATATTTCCTAGGGCCAGGAATAAAACAAATAAATCCTGCCATATCCCCCTCCCAGTGCCTGCAGCACACAGTGAAATTCCATTTTGCTTTAAAACTCTTAGAAAAATGAACACAAAGGCAAAGGAACAACATGACTATTGGGCTGAACACAGTGAATGCTGTAAGTGAAAATATGTGGTGTAATCTCAAGTGTTGTTGAACACGGGCCAAATTGTGTAATCATTATGCCAACATATTTTACACTATCTTCAATTACATTTCCTGGCTAAATAAATATTTCTTTTCCCCCCATCTTTAATATTTTATAGCTTCTTTCCTGAATAATATGATTATCTTTAACTCCATATAATAAATATGAAAAAGATCTAAAGCAACAGATGGGAGGGAACATGGAAGTCCAACACAATAAATATATATGTGTAAGTGGATTTATGTATGTATGTATGTAAGGGGCATATACATACATATGTGGATGTATTTATATCTTAAAAGGAAGAGTTTTCTCCAAGAGGTTTTCCAACTGCCATTTTCATTTAAAGTAATTGAGATTTTATGACCACCAGATGTCATAAAAACATCTACATTCCCACTAGCAAGCAGGAGCTGCTTCCATCCCTTTTCTTCATGCCAACTCTGCTTTGCAACCACTTTCTTTCTGGACAAGGAAAACTCCAGAGTTAATTGAATGTCATTCAGTCTGGTGAGGTGTCTGGTAAAGAAAGAAGTAAATGGAAATGTCTTAAAACATCTGAAGCTTTCCACAGTTCAGTTTTTTTCCCCACTAAACCCTGGCCTGACACAACTGAGCTGAGGGTGACAGAAGAAGCTGGATTCTGATCCCCCTATGAAGTTATTTTGCCCGGCAGAGCTCAGTGCCAGTTTTTCTTCCATTGACATCCCTGGTTCATGACTGCCCTTGGGATAAGGCCATCTGTCCATGTCATCCCAGCCACCACAACCACGTCTGGGCAGCTCCATTCACCATCCCTGACACCTCCTCTTTGTCCTGCTGCTGGTTAATCTCAGCTGGATGGATGGTTCCTCCTCTTGCCTGACACAATCGAGCATATTCCTGAGCATCTCCAGCCTGTTCCCACCCTTCCTAGCAGCTACTGATTATTATTCTGGCAGAAGACTTCTATCTGACCTGTCCCAACACAGACAATAGAAAAAAGCCTCATAGTTAATTCACATTCCTGCCCTCCTTGGATTATATTTGCAAAGATGTGTAAGAGGAATAGGGTGCCCTGTTTATGTATTTCAGTTTATGTAGACCATAATATTTTAAAAGGGATCAGTATCTTCATCTCAAAAAAACTGCTAAGCAGAAATTACTATTAAAACCTACAAGTAAGAATCTTAAAATGTTTTGCATGTGATAGTCATGTATCTAAAGACGTTACATATCTCATTAGACAGACACAAATGACAAATACAAATACTGCTACTTATTTATAGTCAGCCATACAAAAAAGTATCTTTTAAGAATAGTGCTGACTAACAATCTAAAGCCCCAAAGTTTTCAAGCTATTTAAAATGCACCTCTGAATATTATTGTACTAATTCTAATTCATTTTCAAAAATTACCACTGCACTTAAAAGCACAGCGGTTTCAAGACACATATGTCATGTTCCTGCTCCCTCTTTGCTCATGTCAACTTTATATTTTTGCATTTTTTATATGTATTTATAATTAAAAAGCAACATTTGCTGCACAGTGAGTCCTAGGAGGTTTTGCATATCATATACTACACAGATGTATTGGACAAAGAATAGCATATATTTACTTCACCTTCTGAAAGCCATTTGCAGATGATGGAATGGGAATCAGAACAATGTACCCTAATGTCAAGCAGTGAAACAAGAAGAATCAAAAATTATCTATTTTTTACATCAGGTTGTCATTACCATTTTAAATAATACATCTCCAAAAAAGTTCTTGTGGATAATTGAAAGGAAGAAATGTTCTCAGGAAGCAGGTGTTTTTCCCATTGCTACCAAATAATTTAGGATGGCACGTAATATTTTGACAGGGCATATATGTGAGCGTGTGTGTGTGTGTGTGTGTGTCTGTCAGGCAAAAATTCTCTCCCAAGACAAAAACTCCGTGAAACGTGCAATATATAACAACATCAAAGACTCCAGACTCTGTGGAGGTCTAGCTGAGACCAAAAATGTGAAGATTCATATATAAAAGATCATCTTAGTTGTTTAGCAAAATGGAGGAAATGAGGTGAAATTTCCAATTCTGACTTCTTAGCCCCAGCAAAACAAACTTAATGGACATACTTGAGAGCTGAAATTGTTTCATTAATAAGGCATTGGGACATTGCTTTTGATTGAGATTGCCAGAAGTTGTTGGCTCCACAGGTTTTGAACAAGACAGTCTGTATAATGCCACCAAAACCTTCATCACTTTTTCACATTGTTCTGCACTGAAGCCAGGCATGTACCTTGAATTTCAGATATCGACTGCAAAACAAGGTCGACTGTACACAGGTAATATTTTTGCAAAGATGAGTCAAAAGTTAATAGGAAAACTTCAAATCAGCTTGGGCTTACTAGGTGCAGATAGTGCAATATATTGTGAATATATTTACTTGCAGATAGTGCAATATATTGTGCAATATATTTCCCAGCTTCAGATGGCACTACGAGCATAAATGGCATTGACATTAGAGTCTCCAGGGTATGTACTTCGGTTTTTGTTGTGCTGGAGGCAGTTGAACATTGCTCACATTTGTCCTAAACTCAATGGGAAATCTCCTTCAAATACTATTCCCTCCTGTAAGTGGAATAAAGCTTCACTAACATTAATATTCTAGTAAAGTTAATTACATTTGCCCTGTTGATTGCATAAGTAAAGCAAATGTTTTGCTTTCCAATTTCAGAAAGAAAGATCATGGCTCGTACCAAGACCCAAGCCTCTCCACTGTGACCCATCCCCAAAACTCAATCGCCACCTCCCATCTTATCCCATCGCCATTAAAATCAGATTGTGCACTAGGGACCTTCTACTTCTTCAAGGACCTGTTTAAGAAGACATGTCCCACTATGAGCTGTAATGATGCTGGCAATAAATATTGTGACATTGCTGGAGAACCCATTCCCATGAGGAAATGAAGGGTATGGAGAGGAGGAGGGTTTCTGTTAGGGCTGAGACAGAGCTGCCTGGTCTCTCTTTCCTTCAGGAAAATCTGGCTGCAGATTTAAACAGATAATAATTAAAATTGCAATCCCAATAGTCTTCTGATGCTCTTATTTCATTCTTCCTGTATCTTTCCATCCTCTTTCATCATCACATTTAAACCCCAAAACTCAAAAGAGCTGTCTCCAACAACACGTAAATGCAAATTCAAGTTTTTGTGAATTTTTATACCAAATGGGATAGTATAATTT
Organism: Antrostomus carolinensis; assembly: GCF_000700745.2. NCBI lineage: Eukaryota > Metazoa > Chordata > Aves > Caprimulgiformes > Caprimulgidae > Antrostomus > Antrostomus carolinensis. The sequence continues at coordinate 25,048 of NW_010341090.1, forward strand.
GGTGCACAACACCTATAGCTCCACCATGTCATTTAATCTGTTTCTATATCACTAAAAGCACAAATCAAAAGTGGGATCTGGTGGGTTATAAAAGGACAGATCAAAACTAAAAGGCAATATTTCTCTACCTATCAAAGAAGGAAGGAAAGAAAACAGCTCCGACAAAACCTGCTATGAGTTTGCAATTGTACACCTGAAAAAACTGCAATGTAACAAAATGAATGTGCTAAAACTGTTATATGTAGGAAAGGCTCAAAGTTTCTGCCTGTTCTTCATTTATCATTTTTTGTCTGAGAACTGATTGCCTCTACAAAATGTACAACTCCATCTGTTAAAAAAAAAAAACAACAAAAACCAGTTAACATTAAATAAGAAAACAGAATTCAGAAATTCAAAGCGAATCTTTAATAGTAATATTATGAATGCAAGAAAACCACGCATGCATGGTAAAGTTTTCCGTTTTACTCTCAGAGGACTGTTGTACTTACTATGCATCCTCATTTTGCTGTAAAAAAATCAAAATTATATTTACCTATTTGACAAACTGGAGTGAAAGAATCATATCTTCCGCTAGCTTGAGTGATAAACATGAAGTCAAAGAATTATAATCTCAAGAGACGCAGTTAAAAGAAACAAGAAAATTCTTTTTCCTAACACGACAGCTTTTCCTTTCCCTTTCAGAGTTCCCCTCCACACAGACACTTTGTTTTGCTGGATTCTTTGCAGTGGGTGAGAAGCATAATTTTTAAAATTTTCTTGGAACAGCATAGATTGCAGCACTAAAACATTGACCTCGTGAAGCAAAACAAACAATAGAAAAATATTTGGATTTTGGAGAGTTTATTCAAAACAAAATCTGAAGTTGAGGTTGTGACATAGCAACGGTGGGGCACAGATCAGCACCACTAGAACATGTTGTATTCCAGCCACCTTACCTGGCCTGAGCATTAATTAAAATTAAAAAATAGGACACTGAATCTCTGCAGAAAAATATGATCACGCTCAAAAACTCCTCCAGCCCACCTTGCCAGAGTGCAGCACCAGATATAAATTTCATTTCAGTAATTTATAAAAATACATTTTAATTTATAAAAATTCATTTTCATTTCAGTGATTTATAAAAACAGAAGAGCAGACACAAGGCTTAAGGGAATAGAGGAAAAAAGACATAAACCAAATACCATGGCAGTATAGGCATAATGATTACTGTGAGGAGCAGTAAAGCAAACTGTACATGAGATAAAAACCAGATTACTGACCACCCACTAAAGATGGTTTTCTAGTTAGCTGGATTCAGACATAGCAGTTAGGCTGGGAAGCTCAGAATCCAAACAAGTTAAAAATTTTCTGGTTCTGGACCAAAGAAGCACATTAAATATTCCGCACTCCTTTGTGGAAAGCTCTTTCCTTCCCAGACTTCTGTAATGACTACAAGGCAAGGGGCCAATGAGACCCCAAGGAAATAACAGCCAGTAAGCTGATGCTGGAAATAAAATCAAGAATGTGTTTTTACAACCATATAAAAAGGAACCTATTTGATAAGGCTTGTTGCAAAAACAATCACTGCAGAAGCTTCGCTTTCCATTCCCTTGCAATCCACACTGACCTTGGCCACCACATCTTGCATACAGCTACGGCATTCGGGTTGAGTAAGTGGTCCTGCTTGTTAAAGCAGCACTTACTACAGGTTAACATCTCAATTTAAACTCCACTCCACACAGCCCCAGTGTGACTGAACGGCCTTTAGAAGTGAATCATTTATCTCAACTGAATCACGAGGCAAATTATGAAACCGGGGTTATTAGCCCTGTTATTACACCAGGATAAAAGCAGAACGTATAGCAACTCACGTAAAGGGGCCCAGCATCACATGGGACAGAAAATTAAACACAGGTCCCAAGACAATTCCCTTGAGAGAGCAAGACCAGTATATTATACATGGTACACACTGGGGGAAGCACTACACTTCATTACATTCTTCTCAAGAACTCTCTTTAAAATTTCCCAGAGTCATCAGCTTAGCCTTTTCCCTCCTTCTCCATTTACAGAAGATAAAATCAACAGAATCAGGATCCAAAAGAGCCTCAAGCAGAGTGTGGGTGAACACAATAACCCCCCTTGCTCTCCCTTGGCAATCCAACCAGGCGCCGCACGATGCTGATCCCGGCTCCTCCAGGACACGTGTGCCACTACTGTTCCTAAAGATTCAAGAAAAGGTGATGACTCAGTTCCTCTATCTTGATCAAATTCGTCTGGAACTGCAACAGCAGCAAAATGCAGTTTTATCTCCGAGAGGGGGGGAGAAATAGAGGGCACAGATTAGACACAAAGGACAGAAGCAGCACATTCCAACAGCTGAGAGTCTCATTAAGCCAGAAGGAAAGAAAACCAGTGACAAATGTGCTATGCTGTGGTGTAGATAACAGAAAAGGTAAAGAAAATGTACATTATGCACAGGACATTATAATTCTTTACAGCACAAAGTTTGAGTTAAAAAGAAAAGGTAAATCCTAATGAGTGCCTGCCACTGCTTTATTCACGAGGTGCGGGGAGAAGGCTGCCGTGTGCGCACGTACTCTGAGGCTTCAAACTACATAAAATACAATGGGAATGGGAAAGAAAAGTGGATTAGACCGTGAAATGTAAGTATGACACTATTAAACAATATTATGATACTTCATAGTGTAAAAAGAATAAAAAGTGGAATCACTGGGTTGTGAAAGTTGTTCTTACCTCAGACAAATACGGGGAACAGCATTACGTGATCGAGGGGAGAGAGAAGCTCTTGCTCCACTTGCTCCAATAGTTAGAATTTCTAATTTACTCAATTCCTTAGAATAGACTGGGAAGCTGAAAACCTCTAACTGGAGAGAGGTAGAGAGTCTCAGTGAGATAAAATACACTGCTTGTGTCCCCCAGTCAGCCTGGGCATCACCACCCAGGGGGGTGGGAGGTGGGCTGAGCCCCCACCTGCACCCACAGCCACAGGCAGGAACTGGGGAACAACCAACTTCAAGTACATTTTCAGGGGCAAGAAAGAAAAGGCTTTGGGGAGTCAAAAAGTGTCACATATCAAAAATTAAATGTAGATTATAAACCTTAAAGAAATAGATAAAAGATATGAAAATAAATTGTATATCCACTCCCTTGAATAAAAGCCAACTTAAACACAGAAAGAAATGCAATGTTTTGCTTTCTAACAGCTTTTTAAATTGATTTGAAGCTCCCAGTTAAAATAAAATCAACTCTTAACCAGCAGTAAAAGACTGGAATACTTAAAACTGAAGTGATCTAAACAAGACAAATAGAAAGCATAAGGGAATGACACAGCAGCTCATTAGGAATGGTTCACAGAACAATCTTATCAAGGAAAAAAAATTCCCCCCTGCATCTTAAGAAAGCAGCCATTTAATAGGAAAATTAATTCAGAATGTGGACTGAATTAAGCCTGGAGACTTTCAGCAGGGATATAGCAAACTGGTTGGGTGTTTGATTTCCAGTTTATGCCCCAGACAAGTCTGAGAAGAACATAACTTTGATTCCCATTAAAAACCCACACTTGGAATTATTTTCCCAGTAGGATCTGTGTGTACCTGGGGAGTGCAGAGCTTTGTGAGCAGGGCTCACGTTGGTGTCCATGGGCATCGGACCAAGAGTTACACATTGCCAAGTCAAGTGACATCATCCACAATAGCAGAGTTGGTTCATCTGACAAAACAGCCTTAACGCAACCGTTCAGCAGTGCCCTGTGCTGCTGCTATAGACTCGCAGTGAAAATACAGAATACAGAGCACCTCCAGAGACAATGGGATCTGAGAATTAACATTGATGTTCCCACTGTTTTCTACCAGAAAAGGGTTAATGGTTTTTGTTTACTTTGAATAAAATGTGGAATTTTGCAATAAGTCATTTTTTGAGCACTGAAGAATTTTTTAATCTCCCATCTATTTTTTTTTTTAAACTGAAATATCTGTACCCTCTCTAAATTGAAAACTGAAACATTCCATTTTCTTTTTTAAATATGGGCTTTTGCAGTAGTGATGGGAAAGACTCCAAAGGGGTTGGAAATCGGGTTTTCATTTAGATAAGCTGGCTCTGGCCAGAGAGGTTATTTAAGCTTATCCCCACCATCACAAGGTCTCGGCTCTGCGGGCCAGGGCTGGGACTCCTCATGAGGAGAGTTTTTCTTGCAGAGTGTCAGCAAGTCTAAATCTTGTGTCTGCCAGAGCATGGGGAAGTAGAGGAAAATTATCTGCTATGTCAGAACCTTCAAACATGCAGTAATTCCATAGCTATTGAAGCACAACAGGTACATGTTTATGTAGCATATCTCTAATCTCAGGATTAACAGTGGACACCTAATCAGCTGCAGAAGAGGAGTATCAATGTCACGAGGGAGAATCCAGCTGTGTCCATCATTTTAAATAAAAATTGTATAAATTTTACTTAAAGAGCCATTAAGAGCACTGCAGAACTGAGATGGAAACTGGTTCCATTTCATTCCCAGGTGTACAGTGTTCAATGAACCGCGTTAACTGGGAAAATATCAGGTACAAAGGAATGACCCAGTCACCTGCTACACGAACAGTTCACCAAAAATCAGTTAGTCCATAACCACTGATTAATATGACCTAGTTTAACTTTTATGATAGCCACTCTAACAACTCAGTAAACTATTGAAAAGAAACATGAGAAAATAGTTATTTGCAAGTATTTAGCCAAAAATTGTCTAAAGATTTGAAAATGAGAACTCTGGTAAATAAGCAGCCTTCCAGACGCCGGGAACTTCAGGTTTTGCCCCTGATGCACACCATGCTGTGAAAATACATTCCTCCTTGCTAGAGTGGAAAACTTCCTCTTTCTTTGAGTGGCAGTTTTTTGTTTCCTTGCATTTCCACCCCTTGTTCCCCCATGTCCCTTCGTTCCAAATAATGCACAAAATTTGCAGCCTCGTAGTGCTAAAACCCATCATGAAATATGCTTCACTAAGCCAAATTCAATGCTCAAAGGTGGAAGGTAAAACTAAATATGCAGACCCCTAGCTGGAAAGAAACTGGTGAGGCATACAATAAACACATAATAAATCCCAAAGCTGTTTGACAAGCTAGAAGAAAGTCAGTTAATGTTGTGTAAAAAGTACACATTTATTCCTGGATTATGATCAGTCTTCTGGATCATGGCACAAAGATTACGGAGAATAAATAGATGTAATTTGGGTAGGCATTTTGCATTTCACTGCCTTTCTCATAGCGTGGCTTGTACTGCTCCTTGCTGTTTGGCTGGTTACCAGTGGGCAGCTGGTGAATCTAGATGAAGTGTGAATTAATGTAGGTAAAGCAACGTGATTCATGATTGACGATGGAGTATTAGCGTTCCCTTTAAAAACCACAGAAATTCTGAGGAATTGGAGGAAATTAAATCTCTTAAATGTCATTTGATTTTTCTATCTGCATGTAAAAATAGCTACTGGTAAGGCTCTTTAAAAAAACAAAATTAAAAATGTTTGACATGATCATGTTGATTTCTGTGGCCATATTGTTAAAATCCTTTATTATTATTATTATTTTGATATGAAAGGA
>NW_010341091.1:0-207 GCF_000700745.2 Antrostomus carolinensis
GAAAAGGCGGATTTATGAGGACTCACGTCTTCATCTGGCGGTGGGTGGGTGGGCAGGGCTGGCGTGTTGCCAGGGGGTGTCCCCCTCAAACAGCTGTGAGGGGGGTTGGGGTGGCCGCTGGCTGCCTGTGGCTGGGCCAGGACTCCCCCGCCACCCTCAGCCCCCTGTGCGTGAGCACATGCACGCGCTTGCACACGCCCACCCTGG
>NW_010341091.1:470-718 GCF_000700745.2 Antrostomus carolinensis
CCCGTGCACCCCCGAAGGACATCCCAGCACACACTGCCCGGTCAGCACCCCAAAACACAGCGTGACACTGAGACACCCCTGGCACGGGCAGCCTTTGAGCAGCACCTGGATGTGTGCATGCATGTGTGTGCACACCTGTCTGCGTTTTCACACACGTACATGCAAACACACCCGCGCACGCACATGTTTATCCGTGTGTGTTCACATGTGCTCACGCGCACACACGTTTGCACACACATACGTGCATA
>NW_010341092.1:0-693 GCF_000700745.2 Antrostomus carolinensis
GGCCCAGTCTGTCCCCACTCCCAGTCCCAGTCTGTCCCCAGTCCCTGGCCCAGTCTGTCCCCAGTCCCTGGCCCAGTCTCTTGTCCCCAGTTCCAGCTCTGATCCCTGGCCCTGGTCCTTGTCCCAGTTCCAGCACCAGTTCCTGTCCCAGGGTCCTGGTCCCCCTGTCCCAATCCTGACCCCTGACCTCTGTCCCTGTCCCCTGTCCCCCTCTCCCAGCCTGGATCTCCTGTCCCTGGCACTGGTCCCAGTTCCAGCCCCGATCCCAGGTCCCAGTCCTGACCCCCAGTCCCTGTCCCTGGTCCCAGTCTCTGTCTGGGTCCCCGTGTCCCAATCCTGACCCCTGGTCCCTGATTCCCAGTCTCCATCCCAGTCCCCATCCCAGTATCCCAGCCCTGATTTGTCCCTGTCCCACTCTCGGTCCCTGTCCTGATACTGGGTCCCAGTCCTGATCCCCAGTCTCGGTCCCTGTCCCAGTCACCCCCTCCCAGTCCTGACCCCAGTCCCTGGCTCCGATCCCAGTCCCTGATCCTGACCCCTGGTCCCTGTCCATGTCCCTGTCCCCCTCTCCCAGCCTGGATCTCCTGTTCCTGACACTGGTCCCAGTTCCAGCCCCGATCCCAGATCCCAGCCCTGGATCCTGGTCCTTGGCCCCACTCTTGGTCCTTGTCCTGATCCCAGATCCCCAGTCCC
>NW_010341092.1:758-1011 GCF_000700745.2 Antrostomus carolinensis
CCTGGCTCCAATCATGGTCCCAGCACTGATCCCCGGTCCCTGATCCCTGCTCCCAGTCCCGGTCCCTCTCCCAGTCCCACTCCTGATCCCCAGTCCCTGGTCCCAGTCCCACTCTCCCACTCCTGACCCCCACCCCTGGCCGTGCTCCTGGTCCCATCCCTGTCCCGGTCCCCCGGTCCCAGCCCCGATCCCGGGTCCTGATCCCGGTCCCTGATCCCTGTCCCGGGTGTCCCTCTCCCAGCCCCGATCCCCG
>NW_010341093.1:0-22006 GCF_000700745.2 Antrostomus carolinensis
ACCGTCCGCCATGGCCGCTCCCCTCAGCGCGGGGCCGTGGACGTGCCCTCAGGGCCCGGCACTGACGCCTCTCTGGAGATACACCACTGAAAAGTTTCTCTTTTGTGATAATGGTGGAACAAGGGCTCCAGCAGCTCAGGGCTGTCCCAGGAAACACCTTGAGTCCCCTAGAAACACGCTGGAGTGAGGTCTGGATACTGTTCATGGCTACCACCATTGATTGCCTTCTGCGCGTGGTGTAAATGCTTAAAATACTTCACCTTCCTGATACTTCACCCTCAAGCTGGACCCCAGTGTCCATCCCCTGCTCATCAAAGGGTCAGCAATGCTGTTCCTTGTATTACCTTTGTAGCAGCCTCTGCTTTTGCCACCTAAAATAGGACTGTGAAAGCTACAAAGCAGCGAAGGTGGGAGATGGGAAATTCAAGCAAATGGCCCCTTCCACCACCAGCTCTGAGCAGAAAAGGAGACAGCCCTGGTGCTGGGGGAAGCCATGCCCTGCAAGGTCACTCAGTTCTGCCAGGCACTCCAGAGGGAGTAATAAAAACAAACTTCTCATTTTCCTCTGCTGCTAAGAGCTGCTCTGCCCTCCCGTGTCACTTGTTTCTGCTCCCTTTCATCTCCTAGTTCATATTTTGCTTTTCAGTTTTATTTTTAACTCTGTTAAAATTTTGCTGAATCAGTCAACTGAACCAATGTATGATCTAGAGTAAGGGAATAACTAGCAAGGGCAACTGCAGGCAGGCAAGTGGGCCCACTCATTTATGGGGAAGCTCCTTGGTGCAAAGGTAAGGAATGAGGAATACAGAGGACAGTGGAAGGCAGGAGTGGCCCTTTCAGGTGACAGTTATAAAGTCAGTTTAGCTGTAACATGAAGCCTCACCCTTTGCTGCACAATTCTTTCTACCTTTATCTCTGCAAGCTTCTCAGCATCTGATGGGGATTTTCAAATATCCGGGTATAATAATTTCAGTCTGGACAATCTAACTTTCCGCTTTGATCTTTTGGATTTATACTTCAGGGGCTATGATGCTTTCTGCAGAGAAGTCATTGCTCGTGGGAGAACAGACCCTGTGGGCAGCCACACACCAGGGCTGTAGCCCACACCATTGGAAAGTCTCTTGCATTCATGTATAATTGGTTTGAAAAGCAGTTCACATCCAGGGGATTTCACTGACTCAGATGAGTTCTGTATCAAACCCACAGTTCCCAGCTACGCAGAAAAAGGGGAAGGGTAACAAGGGCTGCTTCTTATTTGAGGCCACCCAGGCTCCTCAGTGTGCCCAGTAAAAAGAAAGGATGATGGAAGCACAAAGATCACTTCCTCTCTAGTTATACTTTAGCTAGCACAGGACATAGCAGCAGCGAAGCTACAGCAGAATGATACAGGAGCCTGTTTGCTGGTTTCTAATCATGCCAGAGTTCCTGCTGCTGTCATTACTCTACCAGTTATTCACTGTTGTTACCTGTTCTGGTTACTGAACCAGCAAGATTAAAGTTAGTACAGGCTTGCCTGGCCTTGCCTCTTCAGTTTGCTCTTCTTAGACACTGACTACAAAGGTAAATCAGGGGATTAAAAGGAGGAAGCCTGAGCTGTGTCTTAGCATAGTGCAGAATCTTTCGGCTCAGATGCAGATCAAGTCCATCCCTCCAGTAGGGTGTAATACCATCTGTACAGCGTGTTGGGCTGTTGTTTTGGCTGACCTCTGGGTAGAGGCCATGGGACGCTGGCTTCCAGTGTAACAGGATCATCCAGCCTCATTGAACGGCAGACAACTGGGTAACAAAGTGCTCCTGAAATATTCAAGGAGACTGTTTTCAAACGTATGTAACTTAATTGTTTTGGTTTCTTCTTGCAGTCATGAATACTTTATTTGACTTCCTCAGGTTATTGCTGGGGAAGAGGACTCTGGAGACCGTCTAGCTCATCTTAAAATAGCTGGAAGAAAAGAGCAGAGGCTTTACCAGTTTGAAGCAGTGAGAAGCCAGGAATTCCCTCTCAATAGCCTGGGGTACAGGCTCAAGGGAGAATGTTTTCTGTCAATGTAAGGCCACATGTGATATGTGGAAGGAACAAAGTAGATATTTATTTAATGCAATGAGACGGGGGGCTGGGTGTGGGGGAACACACAAAAAATATGAAAATATTTTTAAACCAGCTTTATAGTCAGTAGGGTCCTGACTGGATTGTCAGTTCTACTTGCTACAGAACGAAACCAAGAAGAGACACTATTTGTACTTTTATCAAGTTTAATCTTAAAAATAGTTAGGAACAGCATTGACCATTCCCTTACCTGAATTACTACCCAACAAACAAGGTTATTATGAATTTATGCAAAGTGTCATTTCTCTGATCAATCGTGACCAGGTTCTACTCATTTATTCATGTGATTTAGCTATTTCTTTATACTGAATTACCTTCTTAACTTTCTCTTCTGCAACAGCATCAATGCTTTTATTTTATATAGTTGACTTAAGAAGGATTTGCAGTGAAAGTTGGGTGTGATGTGTTATCACTCTAATAACATTTTAAAATAATAGTGGCTGAATATACCTGATATTTTGTGTAAATGAAGGAATTTTTAGGAAATTAGGGAGCCTTGTACTTTCACAAGGAATGCAGCCTACTGTTCCTTCCGTCTGCTGCTGGATTCCCTGGTCAAAGTAGTTTCTTCAGAGTAAAAGGGCTTTTAAATGAGAGGAGCTGGCTAGCTGGAAATTCCCCTTGGTACTGGTGTTCCTGGGTAGCACGTAGATGGCAAAGACAGTGGACTTCCCAGTTCCTTACTGCAGCCAGCATTGCCTTCTCCACTCTGTGTGTCCAGACAGAAATGGGCAGAAGGAGAAAAGGGCAGTGAAACTGGGAAAGTGCAAACAAATTTTAGTTTGAAATATGACTTGTTATTGCATGTATTAGAGTGCTGAGGGTGCTGTGCATGAGGGCAAGTTGGATCAGTATTCATATTCTTGTCTGAAGTGAATCTGTCCTGTTATTGATGCAATGACTTGAGCAAAACTACGTGGTACATCAGTGGTTGTGATGGGCATTGAACACAAGTCTTGGGCTATAAACTCCACTGTCCAGTCTGCTCAGGGATCTGGAAGTAAAATCTGGAAATGTTTCATTTTTTCTGTTACTTACCTCCCCTTCCCATAAAAAGCTATGGAAAAAACTGCCAGTGTGGTGTTTAGTCTGTGCAGAGAATTCAGGTTAGAGGTGCTGAGGCAGACCGGCTTGAGACAAGACAGAGGTGGAGAGGCAGAAGGCTCACAGCATCAATTTAGCCTTTCTCATCTCGGTGTATCTCAAAGCAGACAGTAGTCTGATAAGAAAGTGAACATGATCAGTACCTTCATCTTGGCCATTCTCCTCAGGCAAAACCCAATCATACCATCTGAGACTTCTGGCAAATCAAAGAAACAGAAGGCTCCAGTTCTGCCTTGGGAATGGAGAGCCTTGAAGAGGCCCCAGCTGATAACGACACAGAGTTTGTTAGAGCCACTTCCTCCCCAGGAACTGCGAAGAGCTGAATTTTTCAGAGAAGTTTCTGCTCCTGCCACACACACATTAGAAGTTTAAAGCTAAGAGCCTCGGGGTTCTTTTTCAAAAGTGGTTAAAGGATTCATGATTCAGATGACATCAGTCATTCTGGGCTTGACAAAAAGGATTTCTCTTCTCTTGCAGAGAGGAATAGAGAGGTATTTACAAATAAAGAATAAAAGGACATGATGAAATAGTTAACTAATCTGTTGCTTTACAGCCTCATTCTTATGAGCTAAGAGGACCATCCAGTGACAAAAAGCTTAGGTAAAGGGTGTTTCTTAAGTGTTCTAGCTCAGTACCTAGTTTTTATCTTTGCTTCTTGGTGGAGGAGCCCTCAAAATACAGTAGGTAATAGCCAGGGGGTTCTTGTAAGGAGATAGGAAAACAGGCCCCACCCAAACTAATGTGCTGCTAAGCATCGAGTATCTTAACAGCACTCATCACATTTTATGCTAGGGTCACTTGTTCTAGTTGCTGGCCACACCTGAGTTTATCTTGTTTAATCTCCAACTCTTCTGGAAAGCCTTTTTGTGAGGGGGTAGAGGGTGAAAGGGGACTTTGCCTTAAAGAACCAGGGTCATCCTCAGAGTAATGAAATCCTGCACTAACCACGCTGTCACTTCACAACCTGGAGAATGTGGAGAGAGACAGACTGCATGTACAGACTAGACTGTGTGTATTTCTGCTTGCTCTGTTACCTGCTTTCTTGAGAAAAACCTAGGAAGGGGAAAACCATCACTGACTTAGCAATGTTGCGTGGACATAATCACCTGCTGGGGGTAACCTCGACCTATCTGCAAAATCTTGGCTTAAAGGGGAGCATGACTTTATTTAGAAATTCAAATTGAAAGGAGATTTAGTCATTCTGCTTGATTTGGACTGAGATTTAGGCATAATGAGGACAAAAATGGTGCCAGTTTTTACTGTCTTTTCAGTGCTGAGCTGGAAACTATTTTCCTGTTGTCAGCAGAGAGCTCAGCATTGGCAAGGAGAGGGCAGGGGCTGAGCTATCCATGCTTGGCTCCCTGAAATAAAACTCCAGGGATGCAGAAGAAAAAGGCCTGTGATTTAATCCTTTTCACTAGCCTAAGCTTTTATTTAGATAGTATTCACTGTGCCTTGTCTTGTAGCTTCTTGGATTATAATAGACATGTTTTGTTATTGGAATTGACCTCTCATTTTCAGTCTTTTTTTGGAGATGTCTCTAGTCATACCATGTGTCTAACCCTGACTCTTGTCTAGGTGAAATCCCACCTCTTCTCTTATCCCAAACTCTGCCAACCAGCTGGTGATATTGCTGGTTGAAAAGTTCAAAGATACCATGAGAAAGCTTGAATTATTGATGTCACTTTCCTTCTGTATGCTTGTAATCATCTACTGTTTGAGTATGGCCCTGCCAGGGTTGATGTTAGACTCCAGAGCTGGGCAGGCTTGTGAGGATGCTGGAACAGACCCTAAGCTGCATGGAAACAAGGTACAGGAGCATGAATGTTACCGTACACATGAATATGACTTATGATATGCAGTACTGAGAACTCGCTGGAATCAGGATGGACAGCACAGGTATGTTGAAAAATTTACTGTGCAGAGTGATAAAAAAGGAGACTGAACAATTTGAACAGGTGAGTGAAAATAGAAACTGTTGGGAATGACGTTCCAAGCATTTCCCTTTAAGATTAAGGACTGTACTTTTTATTCTCTCTGAGTTGGGAAGAACCACTGTGTTTAGGGAAGACAAGACTCACTTCTCTACTGGTCTTAAAATAACAGCATGAGGTATTTGCTCTTCTTTTTGTCTGTAGATTCACGCTGTGTTTCTTAATAGCATCGAGGTTCTCCTTTCTCTGACGTAAAGTATTCCTATTTCTTCTAAAAAGGAAGAACAAAATCGAATTGTTCTTTTTCCTGTAGTGATTTAGATGAAGTTGGTATAGTGAGGGGAGTTGAAAAACTGATGAGAAGCATCTTTCACCTGCTCCGCTGTGTCCAGGAGGCAGATGGTCCAGGGCAGTTAATCAAAGCAGGTCTGATGTCAAAGGAATTGTTTATATAAGCAGTGATTCATCTTACCATTCCCAGTAATAACAATAATAAGTGCTGTTACAAAACAATATTTTCTAAAACCCGTCTTAGAAAAATTATGAACTCGAGGTTTTCACGTTCTAACCCAGATTCAGAGTCTGAGGTCTTGTCTTTAGAGAGTCAAACCAAAGTCCTACGTTTAAGCTTCCTACAAATTTGTGCAGTGTTCATCATCTTCCTCATCATCCAAGCGTTGCAGCATTTTTGTTTTGCAGAAGGCTTCAGCTTTCCAGACACGTGACTATCAAGCAGTAGCACAGAAAACCAGACTTTTAATTTTATTTTTTTTTAAACCCCCAGGAGGACAGAATATTAACAACTATCCTGTACTGAGGATTTAGGGACTAATTCAGCTACCAATAATCTCAGTAGCAAAAGTCTTGTTGCAGGATTTAGAGATCTAGGCCACTAGTATTGGTGTATTAAGCAGGGAGGTAGGGTTGAGGTAAAGTGGACACCTCCATATTATAGAGGGTAGAGTTTAAAGAGAGGGGTAAAATAAGAGGATTGGAAGTTACAAGATTAACTCTGTACCATGCAACGAACGTGTCCAAGATGTTTTGAATAATGTCAACTCTAGAGCAGAGTAAAAAAGCAAGTTTAGAGGGAACATTGAAGACACTGATTGTTGAGAAACCCTAAGCTGTACATGACAGTGCCTTCAGGGCAGCAGATCTTTGCTCAGTGTCAGAGTTGCAACTGGGGAAAGGGAGATACCATTTTTTTCCAGTTGTGGAAGATTGTTCTGTCATGTAGAAGAATACAAAATGAGTAGTATGCAAAAACCCATTTGCAATAAATCCATGTGCTTTACATATGCCTGGTGTGCTTTTTTTAAAGCATCAGCCTTCCTGGACTGTGTAAATCTCAAATGTGGTTTTGCTGCCCTCCTTGGGGTGATTGAGGTGAGGCAAACTTGATTCACTGACTTGTTCTTTACCAGTTTGTTCCCAGAGCACTGGAATGTATTTTTTTAAAGGTTTGGTTGTTGCTTTGGTGTTTTGTTTGTTTATTTTTTGTTTTTAAATAACTTGTAAGGATGCTTGGACAAGTTTTAGTCTGCAAGCAAGTCATAAGGTATTCTGGTAAGTGGATGGAGTTCTGTCCAGCAGAGTAGGCTGCCTTCTTGAGGTACTAAATGTTAAAATTCTCATTTGTTGTCAGGCTTTATAGCAGCTGCAAAAATTTGAAGCTTTAGGCTGAGTTTCAATCTTAACTGTGCGCTCTTCCCCCATCCCCCTGCCCCAGAGCAAGGTGAGGCCTGTGAATGGAAGCAAGTTTAAACAAACCTTGGTCAGAACTCTTGGGCTTGCAGCGTGGGTACAATAACCAGTAAGGCTTTGCTTTTCATTATGGGGAAGAAAACATTTGTACCATATAGTATGGCTAATCCTCCCAGCTCAATCCCACCTCTCAGGAATTCCCCACCAGCCTTTGAGTGTCTGCAGTCTCCATTGCTGTTGGGTATGGCTACCAGAGCTTGTACACTGCAACTGTGACCATTGAGTTGCAGAGTTCAGAGCTGTGAGACAGGTAAATATGTTGCTGGTATCCCATAATAGTCCAACATCTGACTGAAGGCTTCCAGACACAGTATTTCAGCTTTTAGATAGGTAAGTTAAGACTTTGTGGAGCTATGGTGATGATGGGAATTAGTAACAAAATCTGGACTGCTAGGTTCTCTGTTACCTGTTGAACTTGTCGGGTTATGATGGGTGGAGGTTTCTCTTCTGCCTATAGAGAATCTATGGAGTTGGCTCAAAAACAAAGAGAAAGAAGGAGCAAAGGGAGAGACGAGTTTATTAGAGAAAGAGGTGAGAGGATAAAATATATCATGGAATTTCCCTGTGTCCTCTGTGCTGGTTTGTTCCTCGCCCATCATTGGCTAATGTCATCTCTAAGGTAGTTACAAATGCTCCTAACAAAAGGCTTTTTAGCTTTTTTCTTTGGAAAGATGTTGCAGACTGTTGGGTTTCCTTACTATAAGATTTTTGCCTTACTCCCATTCTCCTCTTCCATTCACCTCTAAGTTTTCCTTTCTCTCCTCCATCATTTCCTTTCAGTTATGCCCGTACTGTTTTCTGGTTGGGACATTTGCCTTGAAGTGTTTAGTGACTACGGAATCAAAACCAGTCTCTGCCATTAGCATTTCATCCAGACAAATGGGTAGAAGTGGAGTCTGGAGCCCAAGTGGTATTTTGGTCTGTCTGAAGGAGCAAGAGGTTGACTCATAAAATAAAGGATCTTTATAACCGGAAAGAAATGATATATTTCCAACAGACTGAAAGGTCAGGACTAATCCTTTGGGCACTTTTACCACTTTTACATCCTTTGTTTCCTGCCTATGATGAGAGGAAAGATAAAGAGATAAGCAATGATGATTAACACTTAAAATACTGAACATTTCTTAAACTGTCAGCTAATAACAGTGCACTTGGAGGAGTTGTGTGGAGATCCTGTTACTAGTGGAGTAGCATTTGCTTCTGACTTCATGCTCAGTTTACGCAGAGCCTGGAAGGCATTGGAAGCATTCATGGAACACACCATTCAAAACCAGCCCCATCCTGCTAAAAGAAAAGATGGAGTCAGGCAATTCCACAGACATGCACTGAGTCTCACTGTATTAGGAGTTTTCTTCGGTGTACAAACGCTTGCCAGTTCCCTTATGTAGCAACAAAAATCCTGATGTAGAATCAGTTATACTGATTTGAAAATCTTTTTGCTGTGGACATCAGGCAATCTCTACCACTTTATTTCTTCTCTCTTTTTCCCATTCCTCATTATTTCCTTTATTTATTTAGCCTTCTCTCCAGTAAGATACTGGGAGAACTGTTCAGGGATAGACATTATTTGCTATAAGAGCTGATTTCCTCATAAATTTTGCTATTTGGGCTAAACTGTTTCCATGACAGGTCAAATCTTGAGTATGATCTGTTGATTAATGTCCTTCTCTTGCACTGCAGAAAATTTAAAAGGTTATCCTCTGGAAAATCAGATACTATTTAACTGTAGTTACCACATAGATTTAAATTTATTGAGTACTTATTTGCTTGTTAAGAGACAAGTGTTGAAATAAAAGGGGGAAGAAAAAGAAATAAACACAAAAATGGGGCTTGTATTTTTGCATCCTTTCTATTAATTACAGCTCAGCTCAGCTTGTACAGATTCTAGTTCTGCAGTATCAATTCAACTTGTACAATTTGAGTAATTTTATAATTTTTTTAACAATCAGTTGTGTCTTTTCAGTTCTACTCAGTGATACAGCATCAACGCAGTATTATGTGTTTTCAACTGAAGCTAGTGTTGTTTGTAGAGGTCTAACTGTGACTGGATACCAAGGAAACTAAGTCAATTATTTACTGTTCATTAGTTTGACATTGATCATTAGATGTATTCCTCTGTTCTTCAGCACAGAGAAGGTTAATGAAGAATCAAAAAATGAGATAAAATTATAATTCTTTCTTAAACTACAGTGTGGCCAAACCTTTGTCACCTGTGGAAAATCATGGACATTCATTCAGTCACCTGTATATGACTGGCCTCTGGCAAGAGTCCTAATAAAAGAAGAAAATTAGGGTGATTCATGACAAAATAAAAGAGAGATTAACCTGGAACAGGACAGTCAGTCTGGCACTCCTCAGCTGCACAGGTATGGTTCTGCAAACGTTTGTTTGGTTCCATAGAAATTAGGTAATTAATGCTTAGGAGGATCTGTCCTCTCTTTGTAGTTTATTTCACAGCAAAATGCACAATGTTTCCTTTTGTAGGTGAATTCAGATAAGCCCTCACATACTGCTGGACCCTGGAGAAATGCCTCGTTCCCGATCCAAGACTCGGCACAAAAAGGTTGGAAAAGAGAAAGTATTGAATGGTGAGAAAAAGTCCAGCTCCCCAGGAGATTCAAAAATGCGCTGTGGGAGATGGTGGGAAGGCAAGAGTAAAGGCCAGCTGAAGGGCAAAGAGTTATTACCTGAACAAGATGACACCTTTAAAGAGGACCCCTTAAAAAGCCAGAGGCTGGTGAGGATTCAGGGAAACAAAGAAAATGGCCACAAAAAGTTATTCCGGGGGAAAAGAATCTACAAGAGAAATGATAAAAGAGAATCTGATTTGGGTAGAAAACACAGAGAACAATTAGTGTCCAAACTGGAAGGGAGAAAAGAAAAGGCCTGCAAGCAACAGGAAATGACATCAGGACAAGAAAGTGAGGACAGTAGTGATAAGGAGGAAAAGGCCACCGCAAGCAGCAAGAAACACAGATTTAAAAAGAAGCGTGGAAAGCATCCTGCTGTTAGTGAAAAACCCACTGAATCAGGGTCTGTAAAGTCAATTGCAGTGCAAAGTGTTGAAGGCTCTTTTCAGAAACACGACTTGCCACAGAAGGCATACAGTGCCAGGCCTAGAGAAAAGGACAATCATGGCTTTAAGGAAGCTTCTGAGCAGAAGTCAGGTTCTCAGTTCCAAGGCAGTATGGCACAGGGAAGAGGTGAAAGAACTGAGAAAAAGCAATTTGGAGAACGCACTAGGATTGTTGTCACTGAAAGTGCAGAAGAAAATATCTTGGAAAGTTCAGACAACTCCTGCTCTGAGTCCACCAATGAAGGCCATTGGATCCATAAAAAAGGTACAAAAGAGACTGTAGTGAACAGCACTGCAAGCAGTGAAGAGAAGAGTAGTTCTTCAGAGGAAGATGACATCAGTGAGAAAGAAGCTATGTTGGAAGACCCTCCTGTGGCTGAAGGAAAAGGCTACAAGGAACTGCTTGATGAAAGCAATGAAGCATCTAATGAAATTGAAAGAGAGCAGGTGACCACAGATGGGAGGAATGAACCTGAGGATGAAGGCACTGATATTGCAGGATTGGAGAGAGAGGAGAAAATGAAGAAGCAAGAGAACATGCCAAGACAACCAAAATCTATTCTAGCTGAGAGCAGTAAGGAAGATGATGATGGAAGCATTTCAGGATTCCAACTTAAAAGTCTTAAGAAAAGAGAAAATGACAATAATGAAGTAGGCAAGGAAAACATATTAGAAAATGACAAAGTTCAAGATATGTTAAAAGATGCACCTGATAATTCTGACAGCAATGGGGAGAACAGCACTGAAGAGAACGTTGACAAAGGAAAAGAAAATGCAACAAAAGAACCACTGCCTAGTGCTGTGGAAGCAAAACTCCACGTTTGCCCTAGCAAAGTGCTTCAAGGAAATGAACCAGAAGAGAAGGTGAATGCTGAAGGCAGTGCACTGGAAGATAGTCCTTTGCTGTCCAAGCAGCAGGTGACACTGAAAGAGAAACCTGGGAGATGTGAGATTGCAGAACAAGGTAAAATGGTAGGACATATACAGAGGGACAGTTCATCCAATTGCAGCAAGCAGGAGTTAGCAGAGATGATGCTTACAAAGAAGTGTTCTTCTCAATCCCAAATCCTTCTCAGTCTGAAAAACAAACATAAAAATGCTGAGACCAAACTATTAACAAGCTGTAAGCCAAATCCTGTCCAGATGGCTTTGGAAACCAACTCCGACCTGAAAAATGTTGAAAGCATCTGTTCAAAACCCATGACTCTAGAAACCTTCAGTACACAGAAAGAACCCAATGTAGCTCAGAGTTTTAGGGAGAAAAGATTAAATCTTTCAAATGTTTCAAGCTACTCCACTATTACCAAAAAATCATCTGATAAGCAGCTCCTTGGCAAGAAGGAAGAAGTTGGAAAAATTATTGGAAAAGTTAAACTGAGTTCAGGCCAGTCTTTAGAGGCAAAAAAAGAGAAAGCAGAAGTGGCTGCAGAGGCACCTTCTGAAAAAGAAACTGTGCATGATGGGAAAGGATCCAAGTACTTGCACACCCATTCTGCTTTTAGAAAAATCACCAGCTGGCTTGCTCAAAAACCTGTCAAGAAAGTGAGGCTGAAAGCTCGTCTTCTGAGCGTGGCACGTGCAATTGGTATTTCAAGATGGCTCTTGAAGAAATTTGAGAAGAGGAGCAACAAACCTTTTGGATTCAGAAGCAGAGTGGCAATCCAGATTGTAAGCACTGCTGGGTGGGTTGGTCGGTCTGGCAAATCCTTCCCTGGTGCAGCCGGACAGCTGGGGGGGGCTGAGTTGAGTGACAAAGAATCTTCTCCTCCATTAGTGGAAGGAAAAGATGGTCCTAAAATGGCAGACGAAGTGGGACACATTGATTTGCCTTCTGGTGATTCCCCTCTTCATGGAACCAGTTCCTTTCCATACTTCCTTAGCTTGGATGAGGATAAGGACAATGCTACTGATGCCAAGTTTGCTCTAGTATTCCCCAGAGTCCACAGCACGGTTAAGACAAAAAGCTCCTTATCCAGGGGCTCTGGGAATGGTTATTTCCTAGAGAAACTGAGATGTCTATCAGACAGAAAATCTGTGATGTCTTTGCAACAAGGCTGCAGATTCAAATGTGACCTTCCCAGATCTTTGATGGATCGAAGCCCTCAGGAAGCCCCTTTCACTATTTCTCTTCCACATCGAGAAGATGATCCAATATGTATGTTAGATTATTCCAGTGAGGTGGATGTCAAAGAGGGTTCAGGGGTCCTCCAGACTGCAGGGTCCATAGTCACACCTTGTGTTCACTGGTCTCAGCAGCAGGCCCAGGGATGTGATCCTGCAGCATGGCTGGACTCTGAATTGCTGCTGCCACGACTAACCATTGAGAACCTAAGCAAATGGGCCATCTACAAGGACTCACATCTGGCCAATGGTCCTGTGATGAAGGTCTGCAAGGATCAGTGGGAGGCGGAAGACATCACTGACAATATGCTTGAGATGGAATTCATGCAGAAACAGGTACAGGTGTTATCTCCAGTATTGGAATGAAGCTGAACTTCTCCTGATTTTCAGTAATGTATCTATGCATTTCAGGTGTACGTGTATGAAGATCGCTGTGTAGAAGCTGAGGAGATTGAAGATCTAACCAGACTGGAGTATGTGTTGTCAGTGGAATTCTGCAGCTAATTCAAGGTCACAGGGGCTTGCTTGTTATCCTTTAAAGCTCCTGTTGGCTCAACAGGAAGCACATTATAGATCCTTGGCCACCATGTGAGAAAATACAATTAATTTGATGCATATCATAGCTGAGTGACTGATCCTCCTCAGAAAGCCAAGTAAAAGGGTATTTAATGCACTATTTAAGTTATGGACCTGCAGTGCATCAGACGGGGAGGAGCACAGCTGCAGAGGGAGCTCCTGACTGTTGTGTGGAGCATCCCCAAGCTCTGCTGCATAGACAGTGCACATTGAATCTCTGCAGTCACACAGGAGAGAGCAGCTCATCCCAGTTAGCAGACTTTCTTACAGATGCATCCAGGCAACTGTACCTCTCCTGGTAAATGCTTCCCAGTCCTGAAATGGGTTGTAAAAAACCCAAATATACTTTATGGATAGGGAGGATGAGGTTTAGAGGCTGATGTGACTTTTGTGGTGTTGTAGAGGGGCAGAACTGGGAATTTGGCATACCGTTCTTGTTGGGTCGTGGTCAGATGAGAGGCGCATTTCTGTATTGTTTGCCTACTGATACTGCCATCTATGGCTTTAGTGACAGCAAACTCAGGCCCTACATTTTTAACAGCTCTTAAATCATGGGTTCACTGTTGTTGAAAGAGGAGCACCTAACACTGCTTCTCACACTTGTCCTGCACCATCTACCCTTGCCATCCTATTGAGAGAAACAACTGTAAAGGCTATGTGCAAGGAGATGTGATCACATGGAGATGGACAGGCTGGATATTCTGAGATTTGGCTGTTCTCTTCTTTCTGATGTGTTTAATCCTGCACATATTGGAACCACTTGAAGTCAGTGAATAGTTTCAGATCTGAGCCTCCTACAAAATCCCTGGGAGGGCAGAAAGGTTGATATTAAGACATGCAAGTGAAGCTTATGGCTGACAAGTCCTTTCTTCTCTTTGTAGGGAAGTCTGTGAGAGCTCAGTTCTGCTGTGTCTGAAGAAGAGGTTCCATCGCAATCTTATTTATGTATGGGTAGTGGGTTTGGTTTTTTGTTTTTTGGGGGTTTTTTTTTCAGTGTTTATTCATTCTGAATAATGAGCTTTTAAAGAAAATAATTTCTATAATTCTGTCAAGCTTTAATAATGCACTAAGTAGCTCAAGAGCTCACTCATTACTGGGAACGCTGATAAGGAGGATACTCACACTTCAGAAAATGGGTAGCATGAAATAATTGTGGTAACATCTGAACGTTCCAGAGTTTCTTATTAATTTTTGTATTTGTTGCCAACACATGAATATACTTGAGTTCAGTTGTAGCCTCAGCTGCTCCTAGTGGAGCTCTCCTGTTTTAGCAAATCAGTTCTGAATAAAAATTGTTGTTCTTAAGAAGAAACTTCAGAGTTTCTGCAAACATTTCACGGTGTTGCAGGCCAGAGCTAGTTCTGGATGGCTAATTGTTATCTTTTAAATGTATTGGCTCAGGTGTTCAGACCTGTGCCTGTAATTTCATGTGAAGCTTGGAGAATAGACAGTGACTAGTGAAGATGACCATGGACTAGTGAGTGCCCACTTATCCCAAAATATTAATGGCAGAGCTTTGAAAATGACCACTGAAAAATTGTGCCATGCCCTGAATAAACTGACAGTATGGTCAGAATAGACAGTATTCCTTTAAAGGTCATTTTAATCTTTGTAGTAATATATCTATTCTGTTGCATTCCTCATTCAGAAAATTCTAAGAAGCCACTAGATTTTTTTTTCCCTTTCTTATTTTTGTCCTAGACTTACATTGGGCAAATTTTGGTTTCTGTGAATCCTTTCAAAGACCTCAGTATCTACTCTGAAGATGTGGCTACCCAGTACCACCAAGGGACTCTCTCAAAAAACGCCCCGTATGTTTCTCTTTCTCACATAACTCCCTAAATTCTCTTCCATTTGTGATCCAGAGAGTATTTTCTTCTCCTCCAGTTGTCTGACATAGCAGGATGAATGCCATAGGGAAGTCAACAGTCCATTTGGCAAAGTTGTTGTTGCTTTGATCTGTAGTGCTACAGAGCTAAACTCTTTTGGTCAAGTTTCTTGAGTATTGCTGAAAGGTCCTCAATTCAATGCCTGCTCAGACTGTACCTGCGGAGTTCTGGCAGCATGTGCTCCCCACTGCTGACACTGCTACAGCCCCATCAGAGCTAGCAATGCAGGCAGGGTGCTCTAGTGTAGATCACACTGCTGCTGTCCTTTATATTAAACACCATGGCACAGAGCATTACTCAGGTTAGGTTGAAATGGTCCCAGAGGAACCTGAACTTTGCAATAGCTTGTAACAGTGATATTGACTTGATATCAGCAAAGAACAAAGCTCTGATTTCCCTGGTTCCTTACATTTCTCAGATCAAGATACTGCCCCATCTCTAATGTAGATTACTAATGAGTAGTAACCTTTTGCTGCTGTGTTTGCGAGGTAGAAAGGTGAGGTCAGTTAACTGGGGTTTTCTTTCTGTACATCTAGACACATCTTTGCCATAGCAGAAATGGCCTACACGCTATCCCAGTCGTCAGAGCAAGAGCAATGTGTCATCATCAGGTAGGAAATAAGGGTACTTTTTCAAAGGGTTGTTAATTTCTTTATATAAGACTTTCATCTTTGTGTTTCACTATCCATGAGTTTATGATTCTAGCTCTTGTATGAAAGTTGTCAGTAAAGAACATGAATAAAATGGATTTTTTTTTTCACTCTGTGCAAATATAGTTTGAATTTAACTTTACATCAGTTTGGAAGAGAGGAAGAGAAGGCATTTGACCTTCCACAGTGGAATCTTATTTGGACCTAGTTTGTCAAGTTGTCTCAATGTTTCAAACAACACGTGATAGATCTTCATTTGTTGTAAATCAGTACAGCTCCACTGATTTACTGTAACAGGTCCTCTGATCTATCTAAATTAGGTAATTCTCTTTTGATACCACCTTCCTTACCTCTTGTTCCTCCAGTGGACACAGTGGATCAGGTAAAACAGAAGCTGCCAAAGCAATTGTGCGATATCTGACCATGCTGTACCAGGGATCAGAGAGCCACAGGATCAGACAGGTAAGAGGCAACTGAGACTGGCTTTAAGCTGTGATGGATAGGCAGGGAGTAGAAGCCAAAGACAGGATAAAGAGACCATGCTGTTTATGTTCTTTCTTTGCTCCTGTTTAACTGAGCTGGACTTTGGATGGCTTGTGATTCAAGGTGAAACTCTTGTAAAGACATGAGGACAGCTGATGTATTTGTATATCTGGGAGCCCTGATGCTGTATGGACTGCTGTACCTATTTGAACAGAGAGATGATACCTGCCTTAGAGACCTTATAGCAGTGGCTGGAAAGTGAATCTGAACAAACACAGGACAGAAGTAAAGTGAAAGGTCATAGCAGTGAAGGCAAAGAGCTCATGGAGCAACTCACCAACTTGGTAATGATACCAAGATAGATTTAAAAAGAGACTCTTTAGCCAGGCAAGAATTATTTCAGTGAAGTCCCATTTTTCTTGGATTTTTCAAACTAACAGTTACTTAAATCCCTTTTTTGTTTAAAAACCTGTGATTGCTACTGAAATGTTCTCTCCCTCTTTTCTTCAAGCCCTGCAATGTCCTACCCATCCTGGAGAGTTTTGGGAATGCCAGAACTATCCTCAATGACAACTCAAGCCGTTTTGGAAAGCTTCTGAATGTCCACCTGCAACAGTGAGTTAAAGGGACATCTTGGGATGCTTCCTTCCCAGCTGTCAGGGGGTGCTTGGGTGTGAAAATGTCTAGCAGTGCTTGGAGCTCATGGAAAAAGCCCTCCCTCCCCTACACTCTTATTATCATCAGGATAGGAAGAGGGTGAGCTTACACCCTTATTTTGCTTTTAAGTTTCTTCCACAAAAGAATAGATCTTTATTTCTCAAGATAGGTGATAAATTAAGAGCATAAGAATGGCTGAACTGGTTTATGCCAAGGAGCCATCTAATACAATGTTGTGTCACCAGCAGTGGCCACACACATTCACTGAGGTGACAGTAAGAACAGACCAAATGCAAATAATGCTTTTCTCTACCACTCTGTTAGTTCACAACCATTTGCAGCAGCTCAAGAGTTTTCCTGAGACTCTTGTGGTTTTTGAGTTTCCTCTTGGACTCATATAAACCTCATGCCTCTACAACAGTCTTTGGCAATTGTTCTACAGGTCTAACCAGTTCCATGAAAAACACCTTTATTGTTTTGAACCTGCCTCCTTTCTAACTTGGGTTTGCTTTGGTTTGTTTTGGTTTATTTTTTCTTACTGTTGCCAAGCACTCAGCTAATATTTTCATGGAACTATCTATCATAATCCCAAGGTCTCAGTCCTAAACAGCAATGCTTAACCTGGAGCCTGTCAGTTTATATGTGGAGCTGGGGTTACTTTGGACTATATCCTTTTATTTATCTATCCCTTTACATTTATCTACAGTGAATTTCATATGCCATTTTTTTTTTCTCACTCGGTATTGTAAGGTCTGCCTTTATTAACAGCTGGCCTTCATCCTCCCTGCCTTGAATAATTTCATACAATCAAGAAGCTTTGTCACACTGCTGTTCAGCTCCACTTTTAAGTCGCTTATCAAACCTTGAGTTACACTCACAGGTCAGAGCACAGACATGTTGTGGAACTCTAGTGGTTGTCTCCTACTGTTAAGAGGGTTAGCCATTTACTTCTACCCATCTTAGGACCTTCCCTCTTATGCCATGGTTGCTTGGTTTCCCTGAAAGTCCCACAGTTTTGTCAAAACCTTCTGGAAATTCAAGCAGACTACATCCCTTAGATCATTCTTATCTGCAAATCTGTCATCTGCTTCAAATGCCTCTAGGAGGTTTGTGAGGCAGGATCTCTAAATTTACAGGCACTATATTGACTCTTCTCAAATCAGTTGTATATATTCAGGAGCCTGCTGATTCAGCCCTTCATTACACATCTGCCTAATCTGCATGGGATGGTGACAGGCCTGAAGGTCTATAGATCATAGAATCATAGAATGGTTTGGATTGGAAGGGACCTTAAAGCTCATCCAGTTCCAACCCCCTGCCATCAGCAGGGACACCTTCCACTAGACCAGGTTGCTCAAAGCCTCATCCAGCCTGGCCTGGAACACTTCCAGGGAGGGGCCATCCACAACTTCCTTGGGCAACCTGTTCCAGTGTCTGACCACCCTCACAGTGAAGAACTTCTTCCTAATATCTCATCTAATCCTTGCATGCAGCTCAACTCCCGGTTGCTGGCTGCATGGCCCACTGTTACTGTAGTACTTGGACATCCTGGTTTTGGTCCAGGATCACTTTGTGCAAGGTGCAATTAAATTACAAAACAAAAAGATGGTCCCTGTCCCCACAGGCTGTCAGCCTGACTTACGAAATGCATCGGGAAAGTCAGATGGGGTAGTGGTAATGCCACAGCAATCAGATATGGCTGAAGGAAAGGGGTGTAGCATGTTCCTTGGACTATATTTTCAGGACATATCCTGTGAGGATCATTCAAGTCCAAGCTCCTTTGTACTCTGGAGGCTGTTCAGAACCCAAACTTGAATCTGTATGTTTCATAGCTGCTTTCTCTGTAATAGTGTGATACAAAACACCAGTGCTGGAAAGCTTCAAAATTCAAATCAAGTTGGTCAGCTCATACCCTTGTTTCTCACCAACTCCCTCTGCTAAACCCTCAGAAAAATGGATCTCCAGAAAACCTGTAAATAGCTTCTGACAGGATCTGTTGTTGTCTTATGCTCAGTGGCATCATGGTGGGAACATCCATCTTCCAGTACCTGCTGGAGAAGTCTCGTGTGGTATTTCAGGTGAGGACCAATGAGCCCCTCCCACCTAGAGGGGTTCCTCTCCCTTATTAATATTTAATCTTAAATTTACCATTAAATAACAGGGGTGGGAATAAGTATGAGAATTGCCTCTCATTTCTTCTGTTAGCAAGAAATGTGTCTCCTCTGTGTATCACAATATGATTGTTTATTTTATTTGAATAAAATAGAAGGTTGCTCTGTCTCAAACAGGTTGAATTAAACCACTCCTTAGGGATTACTGGAAATTAAATCTTTCCTCAACTAATTTTTCTTAATGTCTGGAGTGTGGAAATGGTCAGATATTGGAACTGTGTGAAAGGGACTGCTCTCAGCTGGAATGCTTTTAAGGTGTCAGTGAGAAATCCTAGCAACTTTTCAAATTAAATAGTTCTTGGGTGGCTTCTGGGCTCATCTTGCTGATGTTAGAGTTTCAATGTCCTCCTCTTTGAGTGTATTCTGTAAGGTTTTGGAACTGGCTTTGAGTCAACTCTATGAACCGTGTCCCCTGTCAGGCCCATGGTGAGAGGAACTACCATGTGTTTTATGAGCTACTGGCTGGGCTGCCTGTGGAGCAGAAAGAGAAGATGTACTTGCAAGAGGCAGAGTCTTACTTTTACCTGAATCAGGTGAGTGAGGCCAGGATGCTCTGCAGCAGCTGATAGAGTGAAATGACAAAGACATCACTTCTCTTTGGTAAGTGAGGCACCTAATAACTTTGCTTCCCTCCTGATGTGTCCCCTCACAGGACTATGATAAAGTCTGCTCTGCTCCTTCTCACACCTGGCCTGAGAAGGAATACCTTTGCCTCCTATGTGATCTTTCTCATCTTTCACACCCCTTCTACTTCCAAAGAAAGCCTTTTAAAAAAGGAGTCATCGTGTGGGCCCATGGCTCCACCATGTGGTGAAGAAATCCTTTTCTCATTTCCTTTCCTTGCATTTGCAATTTATTGTGGGACTGAAAAGAGCAGGGGATATTTCTTTCTACCTTTGGCAAAACCCTTGCTTCATTGTCTGAGTCAATGGGTGGAAATTTTAAACCACTGAAATGTACTGCTGATTACAATCTATTTAAACTGGAAAAGTGTTTGCCTTGGAACATGGTTTCTTTTGTTTAAGAATGTTTTCCATACCCAAGCAGATCACAGTAACAGCAAGATATCTTTCCCATTTCAGCTGTGTGGGTCAGCTTTCCCAGGTGGGCAAACTCTTTACAGCAGCTGTGGTCATGTGAGGAATCTTTGAGGAATGATTGCTATCATCTTCCCTTCAGGCAAGGAACGGACAAGTACCATTAATGACTCAAGAATGGAGGGCAATTAAGGGCCCATCCCTTAATGGGGTGTTTTTCCTAGTTGGCAATGTGTTGTAAATGAAACTCTTCAAGGGGATCTTTAACAGGAGTGCCCCAGCCTGCTGCAGAGAAGAAAAGGGAAAAAGATCAGATCATGCATAAAGTTAGCAGAGACTGACAAAATCTCGCTTGGATCTTGGTCCTGTCAAGAAGACCAAGGGCTGCCTGGACCTCATTCTTGTCCTCACCTGAATCTGGGGATCAGCTGGAGACTTTTGTCAAAGAATGGCCTTTTACACAAACAGGTTCTACAGACCCCCTCGACCCAGGGTTTCCGTGAACTTTAGGGTCACAGGCAGTTGTTAGGAGTGTCCTCTTGTAGAGAAAGGCACAGGAAGAGTAAGAGTGATATGCCCATGTTGCAGGGAAGCTCTGTGGCAGGGGTGAGTGAGACTATAACCCAGGATGGCTCTCTAGGTGTGCAGAAACCCAATTGCTCTGATACATTGGGTT
Source organism: Antrostomus carolinensis (assembly GCF_000700745.2). Taxonomy (NCBI): domain Eukaryota; kingdom Metazoa; phylum Chordata; class Aves; order Caprimulgiformes; family Caprimulgidae; genus Antrostomus; species Antrostomus carolinensis. The sequence goes on from NW_010341093.1 coordinate 20,246, forward strand.
CAGGTTCCATTTGGAGTAGCAACTCTGGTATGACTTATTTGAGAGTAGATTCTGACATCCCTTCTTCTCTCAAGCTGCACTCCACCAGTGGACAGGAGGTATCTGGGGTGCCTATAATGGAACCATAGGAAAAACTTAATATGTGTGGGCAAGAGAGATCTTACTCTCAAAAACTCCAGGGAGAAAAGAGACTGGTCTGTCATGAATGCTGAGCTCCCACTAGTGGTGTCTTTGGTCTTTTTATTTCAGATTCCTCCAGTCCTTAATACATTGAACTACTTCTCTGAAGATTGCTGCTGGTAGCTCAGCTCCAGTCTGGGACAAAAGGGGCTGACCACGATTATCTGTCCCTATTCTCTCAGGGCAGAGCATGTGACATCCTGGGGAAGGAGGACAGTCAGGACTTTCAGGTCTTGGTGCAAGCTCTGGAGGGAATCAGTCTCTCAGATGATCAGCTGACCTCCATTTGGGCTGTCCTGGCCGCCATTCTGCAACTGGGAAATATCTGCTTTACCTCCTACGAGGTACACTGACCCTTGGCAGCTTGGGATTGGGGTCTTTGTGCTGAACATTGCTGTTATCCCATGCGATGGGATTGGGGACATCATTCTTCATGGAAGATGATATCCTTGGAAGACTATTCTGTTCTTTTGATATGAGCCTCTAGACTAGCCTAGTCAGTGACAGAAGATGGGAGGCAAACAAAAGTCATTAGAGCTTGAGTGGTTCTTTGAGGAGCCAAAATGAGCCGAGATGCTGATGTTCTGCTCAGGCTGTGACTGACTCTGTGCAGCTGAGGTGCTGTTGACAATATTAATGCTAATGTAACCTAGTATCTCATCCATAGCTGAATCAATTCTTCTCCATTATTTAGAAAGAATCCTATGAACATGCAGCCATCGCCAGTGACACTGAGATCCAGATTGTGGCCAATTTGTTGCACATCTCAGCAGATTTCCTGCAGAATGCTGTCACTCACCGTGTCATGGTGAGTATGTTTTTGGTGATTTCTCATTCATCCTGAAGCATGGAATTCCCTAGTCCAGGGCTCTGTCAGCAGAAAGGCCACCACCTTAGGAGGTTCAAAATCTGGGAGATAACAAACAGCAGGAGTAAAATGGCTGAACCCCTCAAGGCAGCTCTGTAAGGATGGTGGAACTCACGTCTAGGAGGGGTCTTTTCTGATATGAGGTGACTTCAGGCTTAACACTTTGTCCAGCTGACTCCCACTCTGAAATGTGGCAGCAAAATTCTGCTTTTACTTTTTCCTTAGATACCTGGATAAATTCTCAGGCCCAACAGAAAAAAATATATATATATATATTTATTAACTGGGCTGACTTCCTTGTGGATTTTTTTTTTTTTTTAAGTATATTTGTGAGATAATAACAGTAAATCCCAGCTCTTTGTGTATCCAGGTGACAACATATGATCGGATCTTCACTCCTCTGTCTGTCGAAGGAGCCATCGATGCCAGGTGACTTCTACTGTTGTTCTCTGGGTTGGTGAGATGCACCCAAGGGTGCTGTCTTTGCTGTAACTGGTTTTACTCCCCTCTCCTGCTCAGGGACTCCATTGCCAAGACTCTGTATTACCTGCTCTTTGAGTGGCTGCTGCTGAGGATCAATGAGTGGTTGGCTCCCTGTGAATCAGACTGTGCTGTGGGCATTGTGGACATACATGGCTTTGAGGTTGCTTTTCCTGTTCTTTTGATATTGTCTGGGCTGTAAGTGCATTCCCCCCTTTCCCTCCCCCTTTCCC
>NW_010341095.1:0-1445 GCF_000700745.2 Antrostomus carolinensis
TGGGCTGGGACATGGGGGGCAGGCATGCCCTGGAGACCTCCCAGGTCCCCATCCCTGCTGTCCCCGCTGAGAGCTGGGGTGACAGCGTGGTACAGAGCTGCCTGGTGCTGCTGGAGCCCATCACACCATCACCAGCACCACAGGATTGAAGAGTCGTGTAGACCCAGTGCTGAGGGACATGGGTTAGTCATAGGGGACTGGTCAGTGTTGGGTTCATGGTTGGACTTGATGAGCTTAAAGGTCTTTTCCAAACAAGGTAATTCTGGGATTCTGTGTTCAGGCTGCTCCAGCTCCCGTCCACACAGACCATGGGAAAGGAACCCCGGGGAAGGGGGATGCGGGGGACTAAGGAGCAGTGGGAGCCTGTAATGGCACCAGGGGAGTGGTGCGCTTCAGAGCTCACTGGGGAGGACCTTGCCCTAAGCTGGGCATCTCCCAGCTCCTCTCCAAGCCCCCACACAAGCACAGCAGGATTTGCAGCCACCTCCCCAGCACCCAATGATCCATCACTGGGGAGAAATCTGGGCCAAGGGATGGAAGGGACCAGAAATGCCCGAGCTGCTGAGAGCGAACCGGGGAGAAGCCAGATCTGAACCCAGGGATGTTCATTCCTAGGTGGATTAAGGTGTTAAGCAGCGACCAGCTGCTCTGCAGGACCTGTCCCTGTGACCATGTCCAGGAGCTTCTCCTGCCCCAGACCTCAACGCCACTGTCCCAGCACCTCTGTTCTCCAGCCCCGGCACCTGGCTCTCCTCTCACCACCCGTGAGAATCCCCACGAAGGCTCTGATTGCAACAAGGAGCTTCAACAGCAGCACCTGCCCTCCCACACCATCCATCGCAGCTTCCTGCCATGGTGGGAACAGGCTCTGGAGCAGTAGGAGCACATGGGGACAGCAGCTCCCGAGCTTTTCCCGGTGCCCCCAGGAGAGATGGAGCCACTGATCAGCAGCTCATTCCCTGGCACAGCGTTACTGTCACGGTGTCCCCGTGCCATCGTTTTCCCGGGCTGAGCACCGCTGCTCCTCGCCCACGCTGCCCTCCGCCGCTCTCCCGGCTGCCCAGACACGACGGCAAATCTGTGAGCTGCTGCAAAAACATCTTCTCATGTGTGAACCACCAAAGAACGTAACCGGCCCCCGCCCCCGCCAGCGAGCCCGCTGCCCGGGATGGGAAATGGCCTCGCGGTGTTTATCCCAACAGTCATTTTATTTTAATGTCAGGGGTTGAAATCCTGTCTCCCTGGTTTTCCAGGGTCCTTTGATCTCCATTTCCTCTCCTCTTCCAGCTTTTTAGCAACACCCCCAGGTGAGCAAACCCTCCTGGTGTGACCCCTCCTCAGCTGCCACCTCTCCCCATCCCAGCAGATCAGTCACAGCCCTTGGGGACATGGTTGGCCACGTGCCACTACACAGTAGTGTGGCTGCAGGTGACAAGGACCTGCCC
>NW_010341095.1:1481-1819 GCF_000700745.2 Antrostomus carolinensis
AGCCCAGGCAGGTGCGGGGCCACCAGTGGGGTCCCAGCACAGGGGCCCCCCGCCACCGCGTCCCGGAGCTGTGAGCTGCACAGCTTCTGGGGTTAGCAAGGGGAAAATACTGTTTATGCTTCTCTAATATCTGCCTTCTGTTTTGCATTTGCCATTTCTTCAAAGATAGGAGCCGCCTCTGCCAAGATTCCTGAGGAGATATCCTCAGCAATGCCGACCACGCTCCCCACCGCACTCAAAGAAAACAAATGTCAGGCCAGGGATTGATATGAAATAGTTTAAAAATGAGAAAAAGCTGCCTTAGAGCTAGGTTTACATTAAAATAAATTTCAGGAGCG
>NW_010341096.1:0-606 GCF_000700745.2 Antrostomus carolinensis
GGATGAGCCTGATGCTGTCCCCACACTGCAGGGTGACACCTGTGCTGGAAGGGCCAGAGGAGCCCTCCCAAGGGTCCCTGTCCTTCCCTGCCGCTCAGGGACATGGCCATTCTCCCCAGGGAACCCAGCACGGCCAGGATGTCCCTTCCCATTCCCACACCGGCGAGCAAGGACCCGCCACTGAACAAAGCCACCGTTGTTGGCTGTCTCCTCAACTGGTGGGCACCGGCACAGGCAGGACAGGGGCCCTGCACGAAGCCAGGCCCTGGGCTCTGTCCCTGTCACCGCAGGAAGGGACACGGTACCTTTGCTGAGCAGGATGCAGGCGCTGCTCCCCTCCCTCACGCCCCCCAAAACAAGCCCATGTCAGCATGTGCCCCCTCCCGAGACCCAGCCGGGTTGGGGGGGGATACAGAATTAAACCCTTAATCCTCCTCCCCTCCAGCCCACCCTGCGCCACCGCAGCTCCCACCTCCTCCTCCCGGGCTCCCCTCCCTATTTAATTAAAGTTTCCGCAGCAGCCCCGGAGGAATGCAGGCCTGGTTATTGCATTCCCCAGGGTGCTCGCCGGCCCCTCGGTCCCGCTCCTGCCCCTTTGACCCGACC
>NW_010341097.1:0-2350 GCF_000700745.2 Antrostomus carolinensis
GGTGTCCGTGTCCCCCTCACCCGAGTCCCACAGGCAGAGCGAACAGCCATCGGCATCCACACTGTACAGGGACGGAAACAAACTTCTGCCCGGGACCCTACAAAATACAAAGATTTACAGCCAGCTTGTTAAAATCTGGCCACTTGTGGCAAGACTCCGAAGTTCCCCACCGGCGCGCTGCAGCTGGGGACGAGGGACCTGTCCCTCACCGAGGACATCCCGCGGCACCAGTTCCCCATTCCTCCCATTACCTGACTGCCCTGGGGCCCTCAGGGTGTTCTGGCTGGGTCTCACCAGGCTGGCAGCGATTCCTCAGTGTACCAAGCCATGAACATCTGGCCACTAACTCACACCAAGCCTTGAACATCTGGCCACTAACTCACACCAAGCCTGGCTCTACCACACATAAATTCAATCAAAGCTCATTGTAGATGATAGAAGGAAATGCTGATTTCCGTGGATTTTTTTATTATCTAGTCACAGGTGACCAGGCGCAGCCCGTGGCTGGCAGGCGTGTGCCCAGGTACCTGCAGCTACAACCATGCGTTAGTCATCCACGGCCATACTATTACTGTGATAATACATGAGGAACTAAATACATACATTTTTATCTGTGTACTGCTAGGCAGCTGGTATTTTGTATACTCTGTAGGCCTGAGTTACACGCTTGAACTGACCCTCTCGGGAGGAGCAGCAGTTCAGCTCACACACCCCAGGCACGATGGCTTCATCTGACTCGCTAAGCTCCTGTCTGAGTGTTGGTGGGCAAATAGGAACATTGTATTTTCCGACACTGCACAACCATTAGGATGCTTTTGGGCTGTTGAGACTGGGAACCTTGGAAAGGAATTTAAATCCAGTTTCAGCAATTTGAGACAAGCGTATGAGGAATACAGCCGGAGCTGAAGTGGTTACATACCTGAGGCACAGGACTGGGCAGCCAGTGAGCTGGACTCTGATCCTCCGTTCCCCGCCCTGCGACACTTCTATGTGCAGTCTTGAGCAAGTTATTTAATCTTAACCAGGCTTTCCCGTTCCTGTTTTGGACATCGTCTCTCTGAAAAGCACTAGGAAATTATTGGAGCATTCAGACGGAAGCAGCGCATAGGATATTCAGACCATTTCTTAGACAAGAGGAGAAAAAGGATCTTCCAGTAAAATGATTGTTAAAAAGAATTCCTTGTCTTCACTGGAAGTTGGATTAGATAACAAGATTTAAAAACTGCAGGAAATGGAAAAGACATTGTTCTGCTGAGATCATAAATGGAGTTGTTTCAGAACAGATGGACTCCATTTACCATTTCATCAAAATTTTGTGTACTGAGTACACAGATTGCTTAATATCATTTCTGTACACCCACAAATATTTGCTATCCCAGAGTAAGATCTAAGATTCCTGCATGATTCAATGAGACTGAGATTGTAATTTTTTTTCATGGTTCCAAAACACTTGAAGTAAGTGTTGTATGTACACGGTTGTGCAGATTATTCTTAAGCTATTGGTAATTACTGTAACACATTTCTAGCAAAATGGATGTAAAAGGAAAAAAGTAAGATATGGAAAATAATATCAGCAGTTTATGAGCTGCTGTAGATGCTATGTATAGACTTCCCCTTTTCTTTTTCTGCTGCTAATTTGTCTTGGGTGCCTTGCAGCTGACGTACAATCAGGGCTGATTTTCACAATGCAGATACTACCACCCCTTACTGGAGAGCACCAGACATTGCTGGGAGCCCTGTTCAAAGCAACTACCCAAGTGTCCTGGGTGAGAAGATGTGATAGCACCTAACCTCTCATTTTAATGGTTTATCTTTTTGCACCTACAGATTCATCTAAAATAAATTTCCTACGTATATGTGATAACTGCAAGCGTTTGGTATTGTGAAAATGTAGCCCTTAATCAAAGGTCCATCTGAAGTGTTATGCAAATTAGAATAAAGCAATCCCTAAGGTTTTATTTGCTTTCTCTGAAAGTGTTCTTCATAGACAAGCAAGCGTTATTATTTTCAAGCTCTTGCTTAGTAGTCCAGCAGCTCTACATACATATTGAATGTATAAAACCAGAGTCTTAAACACACAAATCTAATCTTTCCAAAGATTGAATTGGATATCTATAATCTATCATAAATAGTTTTAGATTTTTAGTTAAAATAAAATGCAACACATCAGCTGATAGAATCTAATACAGAAAATTGAAAAACAGTTTAAATTTTATTATTTAAATTATCTGTAGATAGGTTGTTTATATCAAAGCTCCTTGCAATGTCACTTACCAGCTGAGTTAGAGCATTACAGAAGGCTGTTTTGTACAATTCATGTGTGCTTCAATGCAAATTGCCATAGTACCCA
>NW_010341097.1:2400-50853 GCF_000700745.2 Antrostomus carolinensis
ACAGAAAAACATAGTAATCATCAAGTATAATTCTCATGTGGGGGGTTACATTTTCCTCTTAGTAAGTCATTGTGGGTTAAATCTGCCCTCAGCTTGTCCATGCTCATACTATTCACAGTGGTCAAGGGGATGACAGCATTTGGTCCCAACAAGTTACTTCTAAATCATTTTATTTGCATAATGTTTCAACATTCAGATTTTCAGTGGCTCCCATAAATGCGTCAGCTAGGACTCAGAGGTTGGTTGCTGACCAAATAAACATATAACGGAAGCAAATCAGAAACTATAGCCTCAGAAAATATTCTTTTAAATCCTTAGGTATAAGTTGAAAATTAGTATACAGTAGACTACTTCATGGGTTAGACCTAATAGAATCTTAAGTAGCACAATACGTTAAGTAGTACTTTTAAAATTATCAAGTAAACTTTTAAATATATTTACTCATTTTAAATATTCCTTGGACATCCTGCAATACCACAGCATACAGCATTTAGGAAAGCATGTTTTACCATGCTGCCTTGTTGCAGTTCCTCAAATGTACAGAAACAGTGACCAAGACAACCTTAATTTCTGCTTCTCTTCACTAGTTTCATTATTCTGATTCAGGAAGCTGGGAGTGAAATGCTGTCCTTAATGAACAATACAGTAGGAAGTATGTATTAGAACAAATTTTTGTTGTTTTGGATAAGATTTAGCATCTATTTACTGTGCTCATATGCACACAGTACTCTCTGTGACCACTGATCAGTTTAGAGACTGAGACAAATAACTTGAGTAAATTATTTTATAGTTCCTGTAAATTTATGAGTTCGAAGATAACTAGTAATAGAACAATCCCAAAGTGCTAGGCAGTACGTGCTTAGGAAGGATGTAATGAGAAATTATTTTGAGGTGCTACATTGTTATCACCCTCACTGACAGGACAATGTTAGAAACAATTGCTGAAGACGATGAAGTTTATCCTGGGAAATGCAGGAGTATCTTACTGCATCAGCCAGGCTGAAGTGAAGGCAGTTTCACTGCTGTTACATAGTTTGCACTTCTAGGCCCTTGCATCAATCGAATTCCCAGACTTTTGGGAATCTTTTGCTGCATTTCTGTACATAAAACAATAAATGCCATACATGTTTCTTTAAGGAAATGAAAAGCTGTTCAAGTCTCTTGTTGTAACTGTTATTTCTTTTAAAGTTGTCCAACTGACTTAGAACCATGATCATATTTTCCAGATTTTGTGAAAGTCAGTGGAACTTAATTCAACAACAGTAATTTCTCCAAAGAAAACTTCAAGCCCAAGGCAAACTCACAGCACTGTGAATAATAGAAAAAATTAGGAAAAGTACCAACAGTGAAAAAAACTATGTGACTGAAGAGCTAATACGCTATTTTCTAGAGGAACTGAAGGACTTAGGAATTCAAGTCCCCCTGCCTGCAGCTGCAGAGCCTGGGCTAGGAAGTTTTGTCTGACTTCCTGGATTAAGAATCAGAAAAATATCCATCTCCTCTCCCGCTCAAAATTCTTTCTCCAGAGCAAGAACACGCATTGTACCTTGAAAAAAACCCAGTGCTTGGCCAATTGCTCAGGCCTTTTACCTGTACTTGCAGCTGGGATTTGGACTGCACAAAGGGCTGTAGATCAGATTTGTTTTAAAATCTTTCTGTATACTCGAGCTGACCTGTATGAAATGGAACATTTTCTTCTAGAAATTGAATTAGTCTCAACAATGCCGAGTGACACAAGATTTGGTCTGTGATTTCCTAGAAAACTGCTGTGATGGTCTCATCGAGGGGTCACTCTTTCTTTTCGTTAATTGGCAAGTTACACAAGGGAAGAAAATAAATTAAAGGAGGGTTATTTCTCTGTTAGATACCATGACACTGCAGGTGGAGTTTGTAACAAAATGGAAGATGTTATTGATTTAAAGAACACAGAAAAGAACAGATCGTTTTATTTTCACAGTGAATGATTAAACTATTTAGCTAACTGTTTTCAATTTGCACTTCCAATATCTTCGTGTTAGTAGCCAGGAGGGCATATTGGAAAGAAAAGAATACTACTTTGGAAAAATCAGTAAGGAACAAATGGACCATGCATATTATTAGGGAAAAACACTTTCACATGAATTGGAATACAATTCTAGAACAGAAAGCTCCTAGAAAATCCACTAAGAAGCATAGATTTACTGAGGTGGAGAATTGCTGTTACAAAGCAATTTTAAAAGTGTGTGGACACACTTCATCTGGTTAAATCAACATAGTCCTATTATATTGAAGCGAATGGAGTAAAAAATATTTATATTATCTGAGGATCTAGCCTTTTATATTAACTTACTGAGGTTAAGGAAGTAGCAGACTTCTTGAAGATTAGTTTCTTTAGATTGCAATGGTGATTTAAAATGAGACAATACAGAGCAAGAACATAGCCCTCCCTTTATTTTCCTTTATGCTGAGAAATAGACTGTTGTCCTCCAAGCAGTTGGTATTTTTAAACAAACTGATAGAAAGCTGAGAGGGACTAAGATGCTTTAGTTTCTTCTTCCTGAAATCACAGCGTTCTGCTGCAGCAGTGATGGATGGTGTCACTTAATTGCTTACAAGACCAGTATCAAAAACCTTCCTGGTACCATCAGACATCATGATGCTATTAAACATGGGACAAGGAGGTTTTACAGTCTGTCTCGCCTCGGTGGATCAAACAGAGGACAATTGGCTCATTGAGTTTGTGAGGGTAAACATGGTCCAGACCCTGGGACCCCATGCCTGGTGGTGTCTGTGGTACTGGAAGTCCTTCCTCATTCACCAGGAGATGGAGGAAGGGCCTCTAGCACCACCTTCTCCTTCACCCACCCTCCTCCAGGAAGCCACAACCTGTGCACAATTACTCTGTTGACTGGCATGGTTTCTGACATTTTGGCTATGTTTAACTGTTGTCTTCTAAACAAAATCTGATTGAAGACAAGTTACTAAGTGTTAATGGGTGATCTAGAACTGAGCAAGATGTCTGCATAGTTCTAATCACCCTACTGATATATGTGCATTTGCTTTTGCCTAAAAGAAGTTAAAAGTGTCTGAAGCTCTGAAATTGAGAGATTGATGAATCAGAGAAAAAACAAGATAAATGTGATCTCACTGAAATCAGCTGGAAAACTCTCCCTAAATTCAAAAGAACCAGGCTTTTAGTGGTAGTTCCAAGTAAGGCAAATGAGTAACCTCAAATTTGCAACAGCAAGAGTTTCTCTCCTTTGCAATAAAATATCTGAATTTGTATTGCTATAGTAACGCTGTAATTGTGCTCATCATGCATCTTCACTATTCCCATACAACACTGTGATTATTGACTGAAATCAGCTGGGAAGCGATTCATTTCAGGATAAGGACTGTCTAGTGCTTTACCATGTCCACATGATCATGGGTTGTACTGGTACTGTCATGATAACTTTTCTCCACGTGGATAGGTTACCAAATGGGAGAAACTTAGCTAGTTTCTAACATGATGGTACCAAAAATGGGTACTTGCTGTTCTTTAACAGGGATCCATCCAGCTCATAAAATTAAGTCTTAATTGATGGCAGCAGTCAGGTAGGATACAGGAGAGCTGTGATTTCCTATACAGGCCAGATGAGGCACAAAGGCAGAAAAGGTGTATAAAAATTGGTACATTGATCAGGACACAAAACAAGAAATAAAACCAAATAACTTTCTAATAATGACATCAGAAAAGTAAGCATCAGTTCCAATTTCTGTCCTTTTAGTATTGCACCAGCTCGTCACAATTGTTAATTGTAGTTTTCCCTTACTAAGCAGCACCAGAACATTCAGACTCTCCCAAACATACAAATACAATAATTGCAGTTCACAGCTACTGTTGTTCATGGACAAATTTTTATGTTTAAGTGTTGATAACCAGGAAAAAAAGTACATAATACAAACTATAGAACTAGCATTATTTCATGACACTGTTTTCTATTGCTCTTACTTCAAAAGTACTCTTCTAAAATCACCACTGTACTCTAAAATACTGCTTTATTCAGTAGAAATAAAGTGCAGTAATGCCATTTAAAGATTTAGAGGTTGGGTTTGGTGGGGTTTTTTGTTTATTTTGTTTGGTTTTTTTCCAATCAGACTATTCATGCACGGTCAAGCCACCAGACCAGCACTCCCTGTAACTGCAGAAGTTAGATTCCTTCCCTTCTATGTTACTGCTTCAGCTTCCAGATTCCCAACTTCTATATTTGCCTATACTCTCTGAGAAGTTTGTTCTGGTTTTGATAGACCATCATGTGATTTTGTTCTGAAGAATTCAGAAGTACTTGGTTGTCAAATGTATTTATATAAAGGACTTTGTGTAGGAAAGCAGGTCTGGGTCAGCGAGAGCTGGCCACAGTGGTCTCCAGCCCATTTTGCTGGAGGAGATGAAGGCTGCCTGTCTGCATGGCTGGAGGTGCCAGGGCAACCCGCTGCACCGGCTCCTTTCTAGTAGCAGCTACTGCTCTTAAACCCTTGGCTTTTGACCCTACTAATATTGTTTAAACTTTTTTTTTTTTTTTAGGCAACAAAACTCAAGTTTTCTCAGCTACACCCTGAAGAGTAGTGGGATTCTGTGGGATTTAGGATAAGTGCAAGCAGTAGCTCAACAATACCAGGTGAGTTACTACTACCTGAAGGTGCTAGTGTCTGCATATAAGCAACATGATAAAATAGAAGCCTCCAAACTACCTTTCACAGTTGGAGTATGTTGCTTAGACACTGCACAGAAGTGATTCTCTAGATGGCACACACTCTGTCTCAGAGATCCTTGAGGTTTTCAGCAATTAGACTGCTTTATTATGTTATCTCGATGGATAAAAGTTGGTATCATAACAGATTTAGTAAGACACATTTGGGATGAACAAAAACTTATAGAAAAGATTACATTATTTTGTAAGTTATTCCTCCTTTGCACTGTCAAAAATTTTGAAAAGAAAAAGCAAACAAGGAAGCATTGAAGTAAGACAATATTAAAGATTTCTACCTGTTGTTGGGTTAGCCATTGATTTTTCTGACTGAGAATGGTCTTTTCATAGTTACTGATTACCAGGCAACCACAAAGGAGTTTGATTCAAGATCCACAATAGTGAAGAGGAAAAAAAACAACCCAGCCTTAATCAGTCCCCTACTTATTGTGAGAATGAACAACAGTCTTGTTTGGAAATAGGCTGCAGAAGGAGGGAAATGCAAACAGCAACCATTAATGTGTATTTCACCTAAACCACATCATGTTATTATTGTCAGAAAAAATATTTCTTCATACTGCTGGTGCAACAATCTGTTGTACAAAGACCAGCAAGGTGGATTTGGTTTGGTTGGAGTTTTTTTGTTGTTTTGTTTTGGGTTTTTTTTAAGATAGGAGCTTTAAGTTCAGGAAAAAGTGTTGTGTTACATTGCCAGGCAGCATAAACAAGCAATTTGAACCAGGTTTATTTTCAGATTTCACTGTCACCAAATCTGGTCAGTAAATGAACTTTAGACCTGGGAAAAGGCAGCCGAGAGCACAGATTACTTTCTCTAATAGCTATTCAGAAGCATTTGATTGCTTAATGATCTTTCAGCTCAAGAGTCAAACATTGCTTCACACATAAGCAAAAGTAGTTTTATATACCTGTACAAGAGCTTTTTTTTTTTTATTGTAAACAAGCAAAACACTCACCAAATCTGCACCTGTGGTTCCTCAGATTTCCTCCACCACCACACAGATGCACACAGAAGCCAGTGCTTGCATACAGCCAAGTGGTTTCTTCCTCAGGTGTTCTGTACTATGGGAAATTAAGAGTTCATTATACAGAAGGATTAAAAAATAAAAATAAAAATCAGCCCAGCATCTGAACATTGGATTGTTGAATGATCTGCATAGAGACTAGCTTTAAATATGGATATATAAGAGCTAAGGAGACATATTCCTACTTCAGCCTGCTCAATTAATGAAGTTTGTGGTTTTTTATTTTTTGTTAAAAAGCAGCTGTAGCAACAGAAAATATTCTTTTCAAAGCTCTATTAATCTCCATCCCCTTCTTGCTTCACTGTAGCTTGTTGGACAGGATTTGATAAATGCCATATTCACCACCAAATCTCTGGGCTACAAAAAACAAAGGGTAAACTCAAGAGTTAAAAATGGATTAGGAGACTCAATTCAACAAGTTTAAAATATCAAGAGCCATCAAGGATTAAAAAGGTATCTTTTGAAAGACTCTTAGCAGGAGAGAGCAGAATCAAGACATGCCAGTATCAGCCTAATTGCTGATAAACACCTTTGCAGCTATTTAAACCTGCTGCAAAACATGGAAACCTTCAACATACTTGGATGGTGAGCAAGACACTGCTTGGGTCATTCAGCATCCAACAAGAAGTAATGTCTGAGCAAAGTGACTCACCAGAAGACTCGCAGCACCTCATTGTTCATGCACCTTGGAAGGCAGAAAGATGGTATTCCTCCAAATGGCTTTTATGCCGAGGATCTCCAAGATTTCTTCTTTGTCTTCCCTTACTTATTTGTGCACATAAGCAACTTTCAGGATCCAGTGAGCTTTTACCAATTAATTTACAGCAAACTTAAGATTCATGTTCTTTCCCAGTTTCACAGATATCCAAGTTCACCACTGGTGGCACGGCTATAGGAAGGAGCAAATGGGAACAGGCAATTTTTAAGCTAGCTACTGCCAAGAGAGTGTCCTATTGATCTGTGTGGTCAAGGAGTCCAACAAAGGCAACACACTTCTGTTAGAAGTTTTTGGAGTCCACAAACCAATAAAACAGTCATGGTGGGCAAATCACTACATATACTAAGAATTAAAATCAAAGCTGTTCAAAATTAACTGACCTAAATTTTAGAGTAATCTGAGATGTAGATTAATTTCATCTAGTACTACCATGCTAAAATGCACAACTAACAGCCACTTTCTGGCTCTTTTATTCCTATTTCCTTTTCAAGTAGATACTTGAGACAAACTTCAGGCTTGTAAAGACCCAATAAGGCCATTTGAATTTTAATTTCCGTGTTACTCAGGACATTGTTCATTAAGTAACTTGCAAAGGATTCTTGGTGTTGGATAGTTTCTCTGGGATCATCTCAAACAATCAACCTTTAAAGATCAGTTAATTAGGCTCAGAATAAATTACTACAGGGAAGAGCCCAGTAATTTTGGCACAGGAAAAACTGTGATGTAATTAAGCACCATGAGAACTGCAAAACTGGTTTCAGCTTATAGATGAAACCATGAATACAAATCTGTCAGACCTGCTGGTAAATGACTCATGGAAATATAGTCAAGACACATTTATATGTAAGTCGCTGCACCTGGAAAACATTTATGAGGGAGACTTGTGGAAACACTACAAATTAGCTAGAAAATACAACTCTCAAATTCTGTACTTTCAAGACAAACAGTTTCAGGACATGGTAAACTTGATTCTTAGAAAATTATTTTGCATCGTTAAGCAATACATTTTCAAGATGAAACTATTTGCCAATCAGTTGCTTGCATATTATATTTAGGATGCACTCATGATGACTGCAGACCTAAAATGGAAAGTGCCCATTTGAAAGTACATTTAAAAAGAAAAAACTGTCACCAGTGACTGGACTACTAATTATTTTCTAAGGATTAGATTCTAGAAAACAAGTTTAAAACATTTAAAAATGAGCTAGAAATTCTGAGGAAGCTGCACAAAACATGGAGGTCAGTAAACAGAACCACGTCACATCTCACAAACAGGAAGATTTACTTACATTTCAGCTCCTTTTCTGCCACAAGGTAGAAGACTGACAGTTAAAACAAAATTAATAAATACACAGCTTTTAACTATAAACAGCATTTGAACTATTCTTTAAAAACAAAGTAAAAAACCCCTGAACAAATCAATCTAATATCAAACAGGAAGATATATGAACATTTCAGCTTATTTACGTATTTCAGATGGTCTTTGTTAGACTACCAGCAGCAAGACTACAAGAACTTCCAGTATGCGCATGTCTCCCTACTGATTTATGGGAGGAAGGAAGATAACCAAAGAACATCTTTTAGTAATATCAACCATGCTTCAGGAACTACACTAAACACCGTTTCTAGCTTAAGGTAACTCAAATTAACTTCTGCATATTTCTACGCCACCCTCATCATGGCAGTTGGAACACACTACCCTGAACCCAAACTCAGAAGGCAAGGAACACTGATCCTTCCACAAGTTTCCTATGTGTAGTGCAGCGTAAAATAGAGAAAAATAATCCATTAAGGACCCTTGAGATGTGTATATTCTTCCATTTATTCTCAGGCATACAGACTCTGCTTCAGCTCTCCTGGAAGGAAACACAGACCAAGCCCACTTGAACAAAATAAGCTTCCAAATTCCAGGCAGAGGGGCCTGGCACTCAGCTGGGGAAGCACCCAGACACCACAAAAACGTTACTGAGCACCTTGAGTAGTCTGCTCTTTCCACAGTACTGTGAAGGAAAAAACAGGGTCAGTGTCAAGAATGGTGATAAAACTACAGTAGTTAGATTAAACATTTATTTTTCATATATTCACAAAATCTTCACAAAAGTATTGAAACTCAAAAAGGAATTAGACTTGAGTCAAATACAGAGATGAAATGTACAAGACAAATGAGCAGGCAAACTAAAAGGTCTTGAAAGTATTTTACTTCAGATTGAAAAACGAACAGTTCAACTGTTCTGTTTAAATAAAGATTTGCAAGATATACAGTATTTTATGAATACAATGCTGGTCATTTGAGGCAATGTAAAATACCTCAATTTTTCCTTCATGCCTTTTTTTTTTTCTTTTTTTTTCTTTTTTTTTCCCAAGCTTTTAGAAAGATACTGTTTACCAAAAAGAAACTTGAGCAGTCCAGGAAAAGCTATTTTCCATTAAATTTATGAAAACCATAAATTGAGGCAAACCTAAGATTCCCAATGGAATCAAGATTATCTTCCCGCTACCACCACCTTAAAATTATCACATGCTTATTGGAACACTAATATCTGCACCCTAAGAGTACATTTGCTTTCAACAATGAGGGTGATTCTTTTAAAAACACTTCAGTGTGGTAAATGCGATACAGATCTTTGCAAGTATTAAGTTTTGGAACAGTTTTGCTAATAGCAGCTAACAATACTGGATTAATATAATTTATAAATAATTGTTCCCTAAGCGGTGAACATAAGTCTACACAGTCACAATAATCTAAAACAAAATAAATACTGTGATTATGCATAATGTGGTACAACTTTTACTAGTTTCTATGAACAAAAGCTCAACATCTTGTTGATAAAATTATCTGATCAAATTAAAATATGAATCTAAAAATTTTTTTTAAAATTGTCAAATTAACATCACTTAAGCTTAGTGTTTGAGTAAATGTTATAATTATCCATATTTTTGGAATATATATATTTTCCTTTTTGAAGTAAAACACTTTAATACATTAAAAATGTTTATTAATTTAAGTGATGACATCAGTTCTGGTCTTATTTTAGCATTATTTTGCTGTAAGAATCATTGCACTCATTAGTGCCCATTAAAGGTCAGGTTGGTCTGTAGTATTCTGTAAATGTATATAAAAAAAAATTTTCTAAAAGCTAATAGTACTTTTTATAAAAGCATCAACTCCAAAACAGCTGCATTAAATACAGCCACATATGCCGAGTACAGACTTTCCTCTTTAAAGAAATATGTGAAAGTAAATGCCACTTAACTTTCTACCATTGAAGTGTCCCAACTCCTGTTCCAAGCTATGCCTGTGAGTGTAATTATACATTTAATTTGCATTCATGGCATCAAAGTTCCTGCAACCTAGACTTGTAATGCGACTGAACCAGACAAATGCAGAGTTTAAATTAAATGATAACTAGGTCAATGGAGAAATACTGTGAGATATGAAAGGTTTGGGTCTTTAAGGCAATACAAAATATATTTCATTATTTGAAGTTGTTTTGTCTTTTTTTAAATAATTAAGTGTAAATATAAAAATGCCTAAGAGGGGAGTGAGAAAAAAATACTTTAACTGTAAAATTTACTTAAAGCTTTAACAGTTATAATCTCCTACAGGAGATAGCAAAAATACAAAAGACAAAAAACCCAGACCTGGAAGGGGGAGGGAAGGCACAAACAAAGAGGCATGGGATTAAAGCAGCCCAGGAATGCAAACGTCTGTAACAAACTGAATTTTGCTGTTTGTTTTTTTAAAACCGAAAAAAAAATAAGAAAACAATCACCACCATCAACCAAACAAAAAAAACCCAAGTGGCTTTTTGCTTCTTTAAAAAAAGAAAGGGTCAGGGAGAGACCACTAAGGGGAGAAGGATGCAACTATAAAACCCCATTGCCTGAAATGATGGCACTCTAGAAAACGAGGTGAAGGTTACTTCTCCGAGATGACAAGCTCAGTGTCTACACAAAGTACATGTACACTTTACACAAATGAAAAACTTCATTTGCCACCATAAACCTTTCTTTCAGAGGAACAGCTTTTGCAGATCAAATGTTCTATTAAATGTTTTAATGCCAAGAAAAGAAATTCTGAGCAATGTAGCTAGTAATGTCTCTTTATATGGATGTTAAGATGACAATTCAGATTATTTTCCAAACTAATCCTGAGAAAAATTTATGTTTACAATTTAAACAGTAATGTTATGTAAAAAGTATTAACAAATCCACTATTACAAATGTCAGTTTTCCTATATGGTCATCTATATATACATAATAAAATGGTAAGTATATGCAAAAATAATAAAAAAATCATGCACAAATTACTTTCACCTTTAAAGGCTGGGTTTCCCTCAAAATACATTTTTTTTTGCTTTTTTTTTTCCTATTTTTTGTGTTTTATTTGTTTGTTACCACCCCCTAGACACACTGAGTACTACCTCTACAGGTCAGCATGAGCTGATGGGAAATACATTTATTTTACATTCAAGCTTTTATATCCTAAATGACCCTGTTGTAGCATATGACTTATCAAATGAGCAGCCTTTTTCCTCTTTTTTTTTTATTTTTTTCTTTTAAAATTTTTTTCTTTTTTTTTTTAAATTTTTTTTTTTTTTTTTTTCTTTTTTTTTTTTTTTTTTTTTTTTTTTTTTTTTGCAGTGATCAATCTTCGTGATCCGTTCCGTGGCGAGCTGGGAAAAAAAAATGCAGTTGCTAATCAATGTCTGAACAGTCTGAAGCTCCGGAAGAGATCCAAGGAGTCACTATCAAACTATCCTGTAGCATGAGATCATTGCACACAGAAGAACAGTCATAAAATAGGCAACTATCTACAAAGGTCTGAAAGGGCTGCATCCCTCTTGTGTTTCCTCTTTTTGCCGTGGAAAAACTGATGGTGTGATTTGCTGCCTTGATGTTGTTTGTTCGTGACTGAGGTACCGTGGCTTGAGTTTGTTGGACCTTGGAAGCCTTTGTTAGAAGAGCGAAATAACCGTGCAGATCCATGCTGAAAAAGAAAGAGAACACGGTAAATCAGTGCTGAAAAGAAAAAATTGTGGCAATTACACAACCCCATTTCTGGATAATGAGGACACTAGCTCATGGAAGTGTTACACTTGAAAGCATGGATATGGCAAAAGAAGCCAGGCCACTGCTTAGACAGCAGCACAGGACCACGAATCTTTCACTTCGGTGGTTGCAAACAAATGTTCATCTCTAGACCTAAAAACATGCAGGTCAAGAGATAAGAGTAGAGCACTTTGAATTTTGAAAAGGATATTCTACCACTCCCATTTTGCAACCATCAAAAAAGTGTTCTACAGAAACCAAAGTCCATAATCCAAGACAGGTGAAGACTGCTCAAATCTCATTTTCTGTACAAAATTAAGACAACATTCTTTTAAGCTCATGACCAACTTTATATTGCATCTTTTTACAGATGTCGACTATCTGAGACTGTGGATATTGACATTCCAGCACCAGGACTAGCTCTGTGTAATAACGCAAACACCCGGTCATGGTGTATCCAAGGCCTCGTTACTAGCTAGAGACAGATCATCAGCAAGTAGGAGGCAGCAAGTCTTCAGAATTACTTTTCAAGAATAATATTCCAGAAGATTACAGACTACTTCTCATACATTAAAGAAGTCCTAAATTCTGGAAAAGTATAAAAATTTAAACTGCATATATCCAAAGCACACGGTATTTAGAAGCATATAATATTTACAGATTACTGAGTTGTCATAGAAGCATTCCTGAATATGAGAAATCCCCTAAATGCATAAGCTTTGGTAGGTCTCATCATAAAGGTGTTTGTCCTTAGGGGTAAATGAGAGAGAATTTCATGTATCAGCAAGAAATCTTCATGTCCCTTAATGGAAAACAGTTCAACAAGTATCAACAGCTAACAGAGCAGCCAGTCATAGTTTTAAACATACATTTTTGCCAAGTGTTTCTCACTAAGTGTAGGCAAGTCTCCTTAGTTCTCTAGTTCTGCAGTGAAGACTGGGCTGACGTGCTTTTTGCAAGAAGGAAATGGGTGCAACACAACTGTATACTTCTGGCAAATCCAGACTGCCCAAAATAAAATCAGTCCAATTTAACCTGTTTTAGGGCTGGGAAAGCCACTGTTGCAAGCTCATCTGTGTAAGCTAAACCGAGAGCCAGGTGATTTCAGATACAATCAGTGCTCAAAGCTTTTTAGTGGGGTAGCAAGGAGATGAAAAATGCAGTTTCCTTTCCAGAACAAGCATCCCTTCCATGGAGGAAAAACGTAATATTCAAATAATCTGCACAGTTGTTGTTTCCAAACATTTCACAAACCTGAGATTTGTTCGTGTTGCCGGATGTATTGGCTGTTTGGCTATTTTGAGTTTTCCCACTTGACTGGGAGGATTCCAGTGACACTTCTTGTGATCCCACTCTGTTTGTGGTAGACTGACGACAACTCAATTGTTTAGAGGTTTTGCAAGGTGTTCCATCAGAATCCTTCACGAAAATGTAAAGTATTAGTGAGTTTTTCTTAAGAGTCAGTGAGTTTTTCTACAAGTGAGTTTTCCTTTAAAAATAAAGCTATCAGTGGTCAAAACTTTAAAAATGTTTATTTTATTTAGATATTAAAATTCTTTCAATCCAGAATTCTTACTGAGTAAAACAGATTTAAAAATATTTTGATGCATGGTTCTGATTTTGGGATTTGCCTTTTATTTTGTAAATAGAATTCCCAAACAGATTTTTTTAAGGCTTTTTTTTTTGAAAGCATATAGCTTAGGACTACCAGTCTTTTTTTGAAATACAGTTTTCTCAGAGAAAAGAGGGCTATGTAACTTTGTACTTACAGTATTCACTTTCTACATGTGTTGTGTCAAAGACACACTGCAACTTACATGTACAGAAATTGCATAAGAGGTAACGTTTTACACAAGTTAGGATTCGGGATGAAATAACTAACTAGGATTCTGAGCTTTCCAAATGTATTCCGTGGCAATATAAATCAGGATAATAACTAAAGAAACTGGAAAAAAAAAATCAGAAAACCTCCAGTACTTACTACATCACTAGAGCTGGATAGTGTAGATGATGATGATGATAAAGGACCTGATGAAGAATTTGAAGAATGTTTGCTAAGTGTTTCTGAAGTTTTATTTCTAGGTTTTCCCAGTGCTTCATTCTCTTCAGCAAGATTATTGTTGCATTTGTCTAGCTGCTGAGTATCTACTATCAAGGTTACTCCATTACCTATGAAAAGCAAAAAACAAAACAGAAGCATCACCACACACTAACTGCTAAAATATGTTGGCTTTTTTTTTTTTTTTTTTTTAAACATAGAGATACCCACTCAGGTGCTGTGTATCTGTGAGACCCAGCAGGACACGTACAGACATCTGCACATGTACAAACTTTTAACACATGCAGACACACATGTGCGTGTGTTTACACGTATGTACTGCACGCAGCGAGCAGACACCTCGCAGAGGCTGTGGTGGTTTCCTGACAAGATCCATTAATGCACACTACGAAAATCACCGAGCATTACTCACAGATCAAGATGGAAATTATAGAGGTAAGACATGGAAGAAGGTAGTGACAGAGCTCAGACGTGCTGCTTAGTAAGACTGTTTCACGACACGCTTGAACAGCACTCCAATACAGAGGTTTACATTCTGTTCCTATATGCCCAATACTCAGCAGCTCCCACTTATCCTCTGCTGGAGCTGCTAGGGTCATAGTAACTCCAAGTAAGCCCGGTTGCTTTGTATGATACTCTGCACTGCAAATACATGATACAGAACTCTCATATGAGAGTCTCTAGCTTCTACCTTAATGAAAAAAAATAATTTGAACTTAAATATAAACTAAGTCTGCAAGACAGCCACTGTAACTGCCACTGTTATCCTCCTGATACAGGGTTATTTTTATTTTTTTAATTATTGTTTTAGCTCACATAAGATAACTAGGAGTTACCTTTGATTTATGTAATACACATTTGTTGCCCCATGAGCTGTATTTGTATAGAGTTTAATCCACACATCACAAGCAGTAGCTAAGTATTACTCTGGAGCTTGTGGGACTGAACTGGGGTTGGCTGCCATTAGCACAGGGCACAGCAGTGCCTCAAGGGTCTACAGACTGAGAAAACACACGTGGCCAAGAAGCACACTCGACTTACAGGGCCAGTGAGGGAAAAGACTAACAAAAGCTTTAAAAACAAATAAACAAAATCCCAACCTATCCTAAAGACTGGGGAGTTGTGTCATCCTCTCTGATTAATCCCTAACAAGAGAAGATCTCTAGTAGGTAACATTCTAAAATTAACTGTAGAATAAAAATAGATTTTAAAACTTCTAGCCAGAAAACTTCCTTCCAGCAGCATCCAACCTACACCAAAAGAGGGTGACAACTGGCTGGTGAAATCAGAAGACGGGCAATGAAAATAAAGATTATTTTAAAGTACTTTTGCAGCAGGCTCTCTGGCTAGATTTTATGTATTTCTATTCATTAGTAACAAGAATTATGATTGATATTTCAGGATTTTTCTGTTTAAAAGATTTATTCCACTTACATGGTCAATCCTGGTTTAAATATTGCTTCTGTACATATACAATATGTTAAACTTTAAAATGAAAAATAAAAGAAAAACAGAGGGTAAGGATTTAGATTTAAACTAGCATTCCCACTAATTCTTTTTAAAACCTTGTCCTCATTTAAAGGACAAAAGAAGTGTGACAGTAACAACATGTGTAATGTAAATGGGAAGGTGTTTGAAACGCCTCCTTTTGCAAGCCAGCACTCTTTACAGACCTCTACGCTAACCAAATGTATTGCAGTAGAATAAAGATGTGCTGTGGCTTTTTCACTCTTGTATGAATCTCAATTTTCTGGACACAAACACTATCACGACTGAGCAAAAAAGTAAACGTATATTAAGATGCATACCTTGCCTTATGTGGGGCATAAGCAACAACAAAATTTATAGGATCAAAATATGCAGGAAGCTTCCCGCTGTCAGCCACGCTTCGTCAAGACTTACCATTACACGAAGACTCTGTCCTACTTTGCATTCCCCACTGCTTTGATATCCAGTCTCTGTATGTGGCCACTTCTTGTGTTACTCTAATTATCCTACCTAATATACTGTAAACCAGGAAAAAAACAAAACCGTCACCACAATTAATGTTTAGACGCATCAAAATATAAACAATTAATATCTGAGATTTAGACTCATAAAATTTACCTTTCTGTTTCGTTGTTAGGATAATATTTAGCTATTGGGGAAACTGCATGGCTCAAAACAACATAGGCATAATCAAAAGCCTGTTTCACTTGCATGGCACCATATGAACTCCTCCCAACATCATTACCTTAAAATAAGAATATAATTAATTAAATGAATAAAGCTGAAACTGTGGTCATCTCCTTTCAGACAGGAGATAGTAATATTTTTTAAAAATATTTTTGAAAAATAGTCCCAACTCACTGCAGGTACCTCGTGTAGAATAGGATTAGTGAAGCATAAATATTTGAAATAGCTTAAAGACCTAAAGATATTTACATGCAGAGAAGTCCAAAATGGCAATTCTCTGGAAAAAACTGCAATACATGAAGAAAAAAAAAAAAACAAACTTACATATTACATATATATCTTACACGTGCACATCTAACACATCCTGTCACAGGATGACATTTTTCCAGATCAGAAGTATGTGAACCCTTTTTTATGAATAAACCTCAATTCACCATCTCAGAAGCCACCCATTCAAGTCAACAATCAACCTGCCACTGTGATACAGGCCAGCAAAAGCTTGGAAGGGACCACAGTGCATACAGGTCCATCTAGCCCACCCTCAGGCCAGTGCTGCTGCAGCTTTGTTGCTCTCCCCACAGCACATGTGACAGCTGCTTGTCGTGCCCTCTCATACCTCTCGACTGCAGTACAGGCGTGCTCTTGGGTGACACACTAACTGTTGCTAGGAACACGTCTTAACGAAAATCATTGTGTTCTGAGTGCAACTTGTTTTAATATACAAGTGAGGTGTTTCTGTTTGGTTTCTGGTGGTCATCCTGTGCTATTCTTTGATTTAACTCCTCTGGATTAAGCATTCCCCTAACTTTTTTTCTTAGCCAATACGTCAGTCGTGGTTGCTGAGGATACCTGGCTGTAACGGATCTTCAATATACAGCATTGATGGTCTGTAGCCATCCAGCATGCTCTTTTGCACTTCATCCTTGGCAACGTAAGAGCCACCATCCTTTATCCGGATTCCAGTCTTCAGATAATTGAAGTGACGTCCATATAATTCAAAAAACTCTATTAAAAGAACACCATAGTTGGCATTGGGCATACAGGCATCTTCCCTGGGATGCAGCTATTAAGAAGAGAGAGAAAAAAAAATCATTTCCTTAAGATATCAAGTTCCAAATCCTTTTAAGTGCCTTTTCTTTTTCAGAGCAAACATGTCTAAATACAGTAATAAATAATAATAAAACATAATAAAGCTAACATGTCTAAATATAGTTTTTCCTTGATAAAACAGTTTTGCATCTTTAAAATAAGATAATGTTGAAACTTTTATAAACTAATAACCTCTTAAAAATAAGGCTGGCAAGTATCAATATTTTTGTATTTGAACTTTCAGTTCAATAAGTGAACTTCCAGCACTATATGACAGGGTTCTTGGAAAAAAGTAAAGATATTTGCACTTCAGGAACGTGGGTTTGCAATGCAAACACAGGCTTTTAATGCACACAGCTATAGAAATGTTAAGTATGCAGCCCGACAAATTATGAACAAAACCAGTTCACAATTGTAACAGATACAAAACTTGACTTCTTTTTTTGCAGGAGCAAACGGGAGTGCTATTAGTCAATGTAAGAAAAAATGGGGGTTGGGAGAGATTTTGGTTTCTTTCAAAAACGATATGCCTGTTGCCTTCATTTCTTTTGTGCTCAGCAGGCAAGTGCAACAGCAAACACCGAGCTCCAGTTCAAGGCTCAGATTTAAAAGTAACTACTGTCTGGTAAAGTACAGACACACACATACACAGTTATACAACAACATTTAGTACAAGAAAAAGAATGAGGTTGATAAAGCCAGATCTTGGCTATTTCATATTTCTACAATATTTTTCTCCCCCAGGCTCAACAATAAAGATTTAGCTCATGCGTTTTGTTCTCTTGGATTTAAGAGAAATCTGTAAACCACATTCATTTGATACCACTTAAAAACCTAGAAAAACAGGCAGAATTCTGCTGCACTCACTAAAGCACATACAGGGTGTATGACCTGGGAAACAAGTGTCATAAAGGACAGCTGCACCTAACACTAACCTATGTAGTTTATTCCAAGTAAGTTACACAGCAACCAAGTTATTTTGCCATGAATGACACGTGTGCCTGGTTCTGATACACCAGTGGATGTCCCAAACATCTCTAATACCAAAAGTACCAGTACGGGAGAAAGAAGACATGTGGGATGTGTCTATGTTCAAATGAAAAGGCAGTGCAAAACCACAAACATAACAGCTTAAATTATGAAATCTAAGAATTTATTAAATTCCTTCTTAATGTAATGTCCTTTTGCACCAATGGGTTTCATTAAGCTTACCTGAAGGAAACTGACAGCCATTAAAAAAAGACTATAAGAACCAATTCCACCTGTAAATACTTCATTAAGGTCCCTCTGCAACAGGAACTGTTTCAATACTAAAACTAGATACGGTAATACGGGATATTTCTGAAAGAGAAAAAGAAAGGTTAGGATACTGCAATGCACATGTACAATGGATGCTAAGAAAGCATATTGAAGCTATCTGTTATATTAAGTTTCAAAGCTAAGTATAATCCTAACTTATTTTTAGTAACAGGGGAGAAGCCAAGTGCTCTGCCTGCGATCAAGACAGTTCTTTTACCTCTTCAGCTCCAGTGGCAGATATTAACAACAGAAAAAATTATTACTTCATAAAATCAGAATTATTTTGTTTGAATATATAAATACACTTGCTTTTCTCATATAAATGAAAAGGAAAGCAAAAGAAGAACTATGGAGATATCCACGTCTGTAACAAACCCTTCCTGCTACAACCCAGGAGATATCCCAACGTGGACTAAGACATCTGTCCTGCAAGTACTTCAGATACCCAGAGTTCAAAACAGTTCTCCAAAATTACAACACCCAGATAACATTTTCAAAGGAGCCAAATACTTAACTTTGGGGAACCAGCCCTTCAATAGGTTTGTTTGCATGGGTTCCCTTAGAGGTGTGCACACACTGCAGCACGTGCAGAGAACGTGGACCTTTGGACAGCAGTGGAGGCTGGGCCTACACCTGCACTCTGTACACTCCCTCACAGCGGAGAGGGCAAGAGAGGCTTGATAATATCACTCCTTTTATCAACACAGAACTAAAGAGTCCCTTAGTGTCAGAGAAGGGATGTGGATCATGGTATCTGCGATTACAAAAGATTAAAGGGAAAGAAGAATTTCTCCAAAAACTTCTCTGAATGTGTCCGATGGTGTGTACTGGGAGCCCTATTTAGACCCCAAGATCACCTCTTTGAACTACTAAGAACTTACAGTCACATGCTGAAGTGCTGAATACCAGTATATACCAAAATTAAAAGACGGGATTTTTCTCAGGAAACTGCAAACCCTTAATTAAGGCTTCAGCTGCCTCAGACTTCCTAAATGAACTGGAAGAGGAGAAACAGGCATTTCCAAGGGTAATACTGAACACAACACCTCAGTTCGGAATTCCGAGTTACGTGGGACAAAATAAGACCCAAGAGAATGCCCTGCAAGTGTTTTATAGAGAGATCCTCAAGAAGACCAATGAAGTCACTTGGCAAGTGCATGTCAAGTTTTCTCCAAGTTAAGCAAATGCCCCTCCACAGCAGTGCAGCCACTGCCTGCTGTACGTCAGGGCTGAGTGCCACCTCTCCCCACGGCGCCAGGCTCAGCCCACTCTGCTCAAGGCCAGCTCTGGTGTGACAGACAGAGCTGCACGGCCTTGGCTTGTGCTGCTGGGAAACAGCCGTGTGGGAAAGCGCCATGTGGGAAGCCCTGTTGGGGGGAGTCCTCCTGCTTCCCTGAAAGCTGCTTTTTGTCTCAGCTGTTCCCCTTGGTGTCTGCCTGAGCCACGCTGCTGCTGCTGCCACTGACCCTAACCACTGACTTGGCACCCTCAGCCTCGACCTCTCGCTGGGGACTTCTCTGCCAGCTGCTGGCTGGACTGTGAGCTGTCCCCAACTGCTGTCACCAGACCTGTTCTGCACTTCACGTTGGGGTACCAGGGGGCTGCTCCAAAGGGTTACAAATAACCCAGGCAACAGGAACAAACTAACACTTTTTTTAAGCACAAAAAATGCCTTCAGGCTCTCAAGAGAAGACTACCTCCTATCTTGAAATTAAGAAGTATACAGGCAATTTTGGGCAAGCATGCAGGGCTTCATGGACTTACCCAAAAATAAATGTATAGGCAGAGTGCAACAGAAACACAGCCCCTGTGTTGTGACAGAAAACCAAATACAAACAGCCTGTCCATCGCAAGCCAGTAAGACAAGGCACAGGATGTAAAAACTAAAGTTAGCTACCATTTCCAGGTAGGCATTTTATGACCAGGAATCTGGGTATCTTCCTTCCCCAACACAGAGCTACATAGCACAGAACTATTGGCTTTATGGTCCCTTCCAACCCAAACCATTCTGTGATTCTATATATATTACAGAAAAACAACTGTAATGTATCTATGATACGGGTATTATGAATCCCTGAAAAATAACTTACTAAATAACTTATTCTACTTAATTAGCATTTGTTTGGTGAAACAATATTCAACCTAGAACAAGATCATTCCTACTTTCTGCAGGAATGTGTGCTTATTACTAATTTTAAGTTCAAGGAACCACAGTTAGAAGAGTAGAGCATTTAAGACAGGTGTTAGTGCATTTTTCTTAGTCATTGTAGCATTGTAACTTCTCCATAGTTCCTTTGTATATATTTTGTCCTTTGCCTTAAGGCAATATATCTAAAACCTAACAATATCAAACAATAGTTTCAGACAGCAAAAAGTAACAGACTGAAAGTGTATCTCTAATAAGAATGCAGTCGAAGTAAAACAGAAAATAAAATAAAATCATCAAATATTCAGCTCTGTAGTTCTATTATTGTGTTTCCTAACCTTGATAAAATCTTTGATGAGCTGGGCTGCTTTAACCCCATTCTGTACATTAAAGCTTATATCAACTTTTACTTCAGTGAAGGAATCTGTCAGTTTAATAATAGGTACCTGCAAAAGACAGACAGATTAAGTCAGTACAGATTTCCAGGACACATTTGGTTTCATTGATACTTACATGCACTGGTAAAACTGAAATGTTTTATGAATTTGTGGAGAGGAGGTAGACAGAGAAGACAGGACACCTATTTATGAACTCACACTCCTTGCCAATCTGTTTACATAAACTTTGCTTTTCTAACTCTCAAATGCTATTTTCAATTTACTATCCTTTTTAACAGAACTTAATGCTTCATCTTCAAAGTGATTTATTTCAAATTTTATTTAGTCAGTTCCTGGTGCAGAAGTATAGTTCTAGTGGGGAAAACAAACACCAGAGGGAGACAAAAGCTCAAGAAATAAAGATAAATGGTAATAGACAGATATTCTTAAGAAAAGACACACTCACACACTCGTGTCACTGTGTGATTCCTCACCAAAATTATCTTCAAAAAAGAAGCACTCTGACATATCTCCACCTGAGTGATTTCCAAATTACCTCTCTGTACTAATAATAGCCATGAATTAAGACACCTGTTTAAATCCCAACACTCTCACATACTCTTACAATTAGCAAAAGGTAGGAAGTTATAACGGAATGGATCCTATTCTGTGCAAGACAAACCATTACATTTTTATACAAGGCTGTACTTACTACTTTCACACTACATGTGAAGACATATTATGTCTGCTTACATAGAATAAGAAAAAATAAATCATTTAGGTACAAACTCAGTCCATTAATTCACAAGTCTAATCACATTAATTCACAACAACGAGTAGTATAACCTCACTTAAAAGCAAGTGTACGCTGTGCAGTACGGAAAATCCGATGATTTTCCCCAACAGAAGAAATGCTTCTGTTGGAGCACTATCAATTATTTTGTCAGTAACACAAACTGTACTAAATAAAAGGGTTCTATTGGTTCTATTTCAAATTTATATAAAAAAATAGTTTCTGCTTCTGAAAATTCATCCTTTTAACCAAGATCTTTCTTTGATTAGAAATTTAGTTTAGAACAAGGAAATACCCTCTTCCCCCAAACTTACAGTTGCTTTATCTAAAACCTTTACTGAGTTTTCATCTGCTACATTGTGCTTTCTAAGAGCTTCTTCCAGGGTCCAAAGAGGTAATGTCTCCCATTTTCCAAACACAACTAAATCAATATCACTGAAATGGAAAGAAAATATAGATTTATTCAAATAAAAAGACCAATACACTTAAAAGATAACTGACATCCACACATAACTACAGTAAAGCTGACAGAGTGTAGCTTAAACAAGTAATTTATTCTTAATTTTCTGAGGAAAGGAGTGGCGATGAACTCTTACACTTGGGGAAATGCAGAACATTTCAGGTTACCAAGGGGAGGAGACAGCTACACATACAAATCAACTGCGTTGGAAAGCCCAAGATTAGTCTCCTCAGGCCACACTCTTAGAAGAGAGGGATCAGCTTCTCCAGAGTGCTTCAGAGCAAGAAATTAACTTGTGAATCACCACCTTTGGGCTGTATTAATCAGTAAAGGCTGATTTAACAGCTTGTCACTGAAAGGGAAAGTCCTGTTCCCCATCCTCTACTCTCAGATGTATGGCCCTGTCTCGTCCTGTGCTCTACCTCTGGTGTTTGTCTATTCCACAGCAAATCAATTAATTATATTACTGGGCCTGGCAGTAACCAACTTCCCTCACCCCACCCTTTAAAAAAAAAAAAACAAAAAAAACCAGCCCAAAACATTCTGTTTTGTAATTTCCTGCTTCTTTGCAACCAGCAGTTGTCTTTCTGGGTGATCGGACCACCAGTAGGCACATGGTAAGCAGCTGGTCTGTGGTGGCAAGAACAGGGAGCAGGGAAGGACAGAGGAAAATGTGGCAACTTTGACTTCAGGAAGCAGCAAGCAGTTAAATAACATCAAACCATCTAATTAACTTTGCTCATTAACTCAGCTCCTTTAAGAGGTGTCTCCATCCCACTACAATTCCCCCCTACACACATACACATTCATTTGACTACACAGGGAGCTGACACCCTAATTCAATGCCTAAATTCAAATTAAAAAGGTGAGTGGTGTCTGAACTGAAGACAGCGACAGTTACTGTGAGACCCTGAGTTTTTCCCTCTCTGCTCCCCAACTTCCTCTTTGATTTCCCCTGCTTGGTTGGGAACACAAATGTGAGCATATAACCATACGGTTATAACAGCAGGCCACTTCAGCAATATGGAAAACTGGGTAACAGAAAATTTAGGAATACTTTTCCCCCCGTCTAGATTCTACAGGTCTGCTGATTCACAAGCAACACTACTTTAATCACCTCAAAGAAACCACATCTGTATTAGATGAAGTATCTCTTGCCGACAAGCAGTGTCGGCAGCAGGCAAGTTCAGCAGCAGTTCAGCTGCATACCATTCAGCTGACAAGGACAGGCAGCCCTCAGCCAGTTTCAGAAAACTATGCTCAAAACCTGCTTGGAGAGCAGGAAATGCTGCTGGACACTTCTCTTCTAAACTAAATCAGTGTTAAACCCACAACTGATGCTGACAGTTAACAACGAGACACATTTCTCTGATGCAACAGAGAAAAAGCAGCTCTGTCGTCACCTTGAGGATAGATACCGCCTGCAAAATAACACAGAGATCTAGCAGCTAAATAACCCTGTGCCCAAACCTTCAGCATCAGATTAAGTAAAAGGATATTAGACAAATCCTAACACAGTGTAACAGAATTAAAAACACACTATAGGTCTTTCTGAATCCCAGAACCTGAAATCTAAATTAACTGTATTATACAGTTACTGACAGGTGATGAAAACCTAGGGCAAAGGGAAGCTTCGATAGAAGGCAACAATCAATTACCAACACACAAATGCTGGTTACTTTGAAAGTTTGGCAGGGGATAAACACATTTAAATAGCGTAGGTCTGAGGTTAACACTTGAATTGAGCTCCCTACTTTGGGAACATGTGGCATTAATATCTAGTACTGCCTGCATGTGATGGATACCCGAGCTGTTGTTTCATCTCTTTTTGAAAAAGAAAGTATCTGTCAGATACTTTTCTATCAGCTTTAGTTTAAGGACTTGCAGGAAAGCTGAATTACTCAGGTGTACAAATATACGTTGTTTTCACATTTGGCCTTGTTCTTTGGCCAAACTTTCAAAGTCACCAGCATTTCTGTGTTGGAAACGTAACTATTGGGAGATCAGCTAAATCACTACAGGGGTACAGGTTCCACAAGGCTATCTTTTCTCTTGTACAGAATTTACACTGAAAAATTACTAACCTTGTAGGTAAATATAAACCAGTTTTAAAACTTCCAAATATCTGCACCTGAAACACAAGAACAGGATATATGAAAACAAATTTTTAGGCTTCAGAAGACAAACAAGTTCTACTAAGTTGATTGTAAAAGCTGGTTATTGCTACCCTCCATTGGTAGATTTTGGTATTGCTAACAGGCACATTCTAAACAGAAGTACTCTTTTCTGTTAAAATATTTACATCTTCAGTGTAGTATAAACAGCTAATCTTCATTGTCACTACCCACGGAACATTAGTAACTTTGATTTTTCTATTCTAAAACCTTCTTTGCAATGTAAAAATTTTCACCGTGACTGAATTTGGCAAAATCCATAAACCAAAAGATATTGAAAGACACAAGAATGACAGAACATAAAAAGTTCCAGAAAGTTTCACATCCCACAGATTTAGTTTTTTGTGCTGGATTTTTACTAGCACTGGAGGTTTAAATGATCAGGTTTTCATTGTAAGCTGTCCAAAACCACGTTCTCATTAACTTAGCCAAGTCTCGCAGGGAGGTGGGACTCATGCGCTAAGTCTCAAAGGGGGACTGGTGAGACTTCAAAGGAAAAATATCTACACATTTGGACTAATTTTCAACCAGTCTTCTGATGTGTTTCCTGGAGCCACCTTACAGATTTGTGTATTCTGCTTTAATCAGTCTCATACACTAGCCTGACTGTCACCTATTTGTATGTCAAGTGACCCACTTTCTATGTTTTCTCCTTTGGGATAAGAAAAAGGAGGAGATGAGAAAAGATTATGTTTTGCAAATAAATGTCTTGATACTTTAGTAGACTAAGAGGCAATATGAGTGCTTCCTCTTGATTATTTTATATCACTTCACTCTTTTTACCCCCTCACCCCTACTCCCAACAAAAAGCACAGGCTGGCAGTAAATTCCATGTTGAAAGTTCATAGCTTCTCAAACTTGAGAAGACTGTTAAGAGATGCCACAGAACTAGCATCAATATTGTACTAGATCTGGACAAAAGCATAAAGGCATCACAAAGCTAAGAAGGTAATCATAACTATTATTACTATTTTTAATCCAGGATCATCATAAAAAGCATCCGCTGTGAAACTGAGGTCAGTCAAATAAGGATTTATTTAGCCACCAAAAACATCTGAAAAGTGCTTTTGCACAATAAAACAGCCACTGATGGGTGGGAAAAAACTAAATGTGCTTTCACATTATCAAGCAAAATAGTGTGTTCAGCTGAACAGCAAAGAGGGCCTTTATTGAATAAACAACCCTGAAAGTATTCATAAACTTACTGATACAACATATA
Organism: Antrostomus carolinensis; assembly: GCF_000700745.2. Taxonomy (NCBI): domain Eukaryota; kingdom Metazoa; phylum Chordata; class Aves; order Caprimulgiformes; family Caprimulgidae; genus Antrostomus; species Antrostomus carolinensis. Next base: position 27,714 of record NW_010341097.1, read on the forward strand.
TGACCTTTACGGAAAGGAATGAGACAACATCTGCTGTTGTACAATAATTTGGAGTATAAGAAACACTGAATTAATATAAAAGAAACCCACACCCACACTTCAATCCCACTCGCATCAAATCTGGAAAGATGGAAGAGTGGGGAAATTGGAACAGAAATTTTAACAGATTTTGATTTATTATCGAATCAGAATACAAACTGTTGAAGCTCTGTAGCCATGTATGTATTTAAAGCATCCCAAATACAGGACACTTACGACTTGAAAGATGTGAGCATTAATTTTTTGGTGTGCCAACACTGCTGATTCAAGTGGACAGAGATACATATTTGCATTCACAATACTGTAATGGACTCCTTCTACTCCTGGATGTTATTGTTACTATTTATCCTACATTTCTGCAAACTTATTCATACTAAATCCCAAAGTTCCAGAAGAAGCTTTAATTACAGTGTGTGTCCAAATATGTCCTCACTATGCACAACAGAACTTGGAAATCCACAAAACCTTGGAACGTCCTTCCTACCAAAATCCCTCCATCAAAACAAAAAAATCTATCCGTAGCCAATTTAAATTTCTCTTTCTTCTACATCACTAAATAGAATTTTCCGAAGTTTGTCAAACCAAAGAGAGTTAATCTTTCTACTTCCATTCTCAATCATAGTATTTTCATAACTGTAGCATGTGAAGCACGCAACATTACCTCTTTTCGGATCTATAAGGCCACATAATACTCAGACACAAAGCTGAGGACATTATGACAAACGTCTCCTAAATTCCACTGTGTAAGTACTTACTTGTTCAATAGTCAAATTTTCATATTCAACTGATCAAAAAACTTTGTCTTAAAATGCTTCCGTTTAATGTTCTGGGTTGTTTAGTTTCAGTGTAATTAAAGCCTTTCTTATGGTCAGAGCCTTGCTGATGCCAAGAACAGCTCTCACTTACTAGGAATGTTTCCTTCTAAGCACATTCCCTTGAGTAAGAGAGCAAATGACACAATTGCTAACTTCTATAAATAAAGTAACAGTTTAGGATACCTAGATTTACCCCCCCCGCATTCTGCTTTTTCTGCCTTTTCCTAAATGGAACAGGGCAGGGGGGGGGGAAATATGTGTACAGACACATTCTATAAGCTCTCTATACATTTAGATTAATGAAACCTGATTTCCCTTTTCTTGGTATCTGATTTTTATAGGGTATGTCCTACCTATGTGTTCAGTGAGAAACTACAAACTAAATGTGTATGTTTAACTTACAAGTTTATTTTAGCTGGATTCACTACACCTATGACTCAGAACGAGCAGCTTAAACATTAACTTACCGCTTTACCCTACAGCTAAAGCTGAGGACATTGGACCAGATAACACTCCACCTTCTGAGAACATGTACTCAAAACTTAAATCTTAAAAGTAGCTAAACCAACACAGATTTCCAAAAGGTTAGTGATTAACTCAAATGACTGAAAAAATACAACAAAACACTGTCAAAGTCGAACACAGTTGAGTTCAGCAGTTCAGTTCCCAAGCAGATCTCTAAAGTAAGCATTAGAAAAACAACATTGCAGTAATTTCCAGGTTATAACCCAGTGTGCTGTTGTCACCGTTCAGTTCGCTTCTAACCTCCAGAAAATGGAAGGGCATACAAGAGTAGAATTCTTCCTCCACGTAACCACAGCAGACAAAACGCAGTGTTAGGCTTGAAGAGCAGCTACTGACTCGAGAAAAAGAACTGGCATGCTTTTACTCTCTAATATTTTCAAGAACAGCAAAGAGATTGTCATGGCAGTTTTAACTGGCACTAACTGAAAAGTGAACTTCACTTTTCAACTGCATGGTGTCTGCTTCTTCTCAGTCACGTTACAGCTAGGTCCAGTAGCCAGCTATCACTGTGTGGTAGGACTTACAATTCGCTTCCCCTTCTTTAAAAGAATATGGCTTTGAAAAATAGTTTCAGTACCTTAAAGACTATTTTCTCAAAGTCTCTAAGTCATATATATATATAAAATTATTTTTCATATAAAAGACCCAGCTTTTACAGATCAAGTCTGTCCTACAAACAGAGTATCTTTGAAAGCAACAAAGTACTTGTGGCCCATCTCAAAGTGTTAGCAGTAACAAAGAAAGATCCCCAGGTAATAAACCCATTCACCCCATTACACTAGTTAAGTCTGCAGCATACAAACTTGCCCAGGAAACAGAGGCACCTTCTCCAGGCTGAAGCATCACTTATTCTGGTGAAATCCCCTACTACAAGACTCTGTCAGGATGTACCACAGTAAGAACTGTTTCCTACACTATTGCCTGTCAGCCCATGGCTCCTACTCTTGATTAGGGCCTACTGCACTGTTTCACTGAGTTAGAAGACAGCTACACAACACCTGTTAGATAGGCTAAAGTCTCTTGCACAGTTCCCTTGGAAAGGTTACTGGTTTTGCTCAAAGAGAAAATTACCAGCCATGCATAGTACTGACTCTACCAACTCCCTATAACTGGGCAAAGCCGGCTGCCACCGAGTGGAGCATGCCCCTTCCATATTAAAAGTCGCTAATATGTTGTCCGTTACAACGTGAACCACCTTGAAAACGTGAGTATATTTTACACACAAAACTACACACCACATACACACAGGTTATGCAGAATTCATATTGTGTCATATTCTGCCTGTTTCTAAAAACACATTCCAAGAAGCAGGTTAAGATCTGAAATGAATGGTGGGTTTAAATCACTCGTCAAAACACTACCTGTTACCATGGCACGATCAAAGAGCGTTCCTTATACTAAAGATTCTGCTGACTGAATTTGGTTTGCTATTTTGGATAACAAGTCCTTATTTTCAGCTACTGTTATTTACAGATAGATATATGGCTACAGAGCTGCATTCTGGAAATAAACACCACATTAGTAGTGGGATACAATAAAACTAGATTCAGTTATGCTAAAAATCCAGCTGTGTCCCCATAAAACCACCTTGAGTTGCAAAAGCAACTTCTCCAGTTTCTCTTTAATTCAATCTTTATTTTAAAAAGTATAGCTCTGCACAGGAGAAACTCTGTTTCGACTGAATAAATATTAGCAAAAACCTATCTCTGGTGGAAAGAGGCAAAGGAGGCATTATATATCTAATGCATAGAGAAAGAAGAGACTGGTTTCTTCTTGTACAAAAACCTGTTCCCTTTACATTTGTAAGATATTTCAACTTAGTTTAACTGCCCATTAAAAATAGCACAGTCAACATAACATGGCATTGCTGGCATTCCCCCTTAACAGACTTATTCAAGACAGCAGGTCTTTGGACTAGAAGTCCTGCTACAGACACTCTCAGTCAAGCCATGGGTTTCAGAAGATTTTTTTTTTTAACATAATATTTTACAAGCATGCCTGATATGTTCCCATTAATCTTAGTAAATAAATATTAATGAAACTCAGTGTTGCCACTCCTCATGGCCTTTCTTTGACTACAGTAGGTCTAGCTTGCCTTTGTTCTTATAAGATAGAAAACGCTGACTTGTATTATTCTAGAAATAAAGATCATCGCTCTCATTTTATCAGAATATTTTTTTTAATATGGAAAAATAAACAGTACTTTCATTATTCAATACTTTACCAAGTAAACAGGCACTCAATGTTGCTTTTATATATTAAGAAATAGAACAGTGTCCTACTCACATCTGCATTAGGCCAGAGCTCTTTTATAACGTTTTCTATCCTGTTCACCACTTCCATCCGCATTCTCTCTTCTTCAGGTCTGGGAGACATATACTTATAAAAGTCAATGATTTCTTCATGAAGACTAAGGAAGAAAAAAAAAGAATGGAAAGTCAGGGAAGACCCACGGTAGAATGAAACACCTCTACTCAAACATGCTTTTTAAGCTTCTAGTTGCCTGTGTAGTTAAGGGGCAGTTTAAGAGTAGCATGCAATTAAAAAAAATAAATAAATCCAGATTCACAGCACTCAGTGATGTTTAGTTTCATGTCAGTTTCTTACGCCATAGGTCACTATAGCACCGCATGTGTTGAAAGTCTGGAAGCAAATCTAAATCCAAGCGCCTTCAATTCACATTGAAAGTCACACTCTGTACTTTAATGTCAGCAAACACACAAACGGTTCAGTCTCCAACGCAGCTGTAGGTTCCAAGTACATACTTTGCAAAAATTTAAACAGAAGGTTTTCATCTCATGCTTCCCAGCCAGTCCCTTGGCACCAGCTAGGCAGCTTCAGGCATCAGCCTGTGTTCAGTACCAAGCTTCTGAAAAGTTGATAGTCATTGTGCCAGTGCTAGAGCTAGAAAAACTGCCTCTTTTATTGCTTAGAGAACACACTAAATATGCCCTCTCTCCCCACAACAAGAAAATAAGTAGTACACATGCAGCAGTGTGGTGGCTCAGAAGAATAAGTGATTGACAGACAGTTAATCCATGTATTTTAGTTTACCATATTACATGTGCTGCTCACAGTCAGTAAATTGTGTTTAGATTACTCATGGTTAGAGCTGAAATAAAAATGTCCTCATACACTGCCACAAATTTCTGTGCTGCTATAATATCATAAACACATAATCATCTTGACTAACGTCTTTAAAAAGAACAGACACAATCCTTTAATTCCAGCAAAATTCAGAGGAACTTTGGCACAGAGGAGCTGAATTAATTTAGTTTCCTGCAATGACCATTACAGTAATAGCTAGTTATTTTTTTAAAATGTATTGTTTCTAGTTACCAAGTACAACTGCATCTCTCCTTAAAGCTCTGAGGGACCATCAGAAGAGAACAATTTATTAAGAGCAAGCCCTTAGATGAGATGTGGAATCTAGTAATTCCCCACTGCACACACACTTAAATAAATCAAATGTTAATAACTGGAAGTTGTACACAGGTGTCACAGGTGCATTAAAATATCCAAAAGTTGCATCTAACAGAGCCAGTGTAGGGACAGAACTCAAACTGTCTGCATTATGTTCTTCAATACAGCAGCATTATGAACAACACAAGCTTCTTTCTCTCAGAAACTGAGGAATAAAATATTTACATTACTTTTCACTGAGCATTTACTGGAATTTCCCACACACACAGTTAGGAGAATAGTCATAAAAGTCTAACAATCTGAGGTGGCCGTCACCACAGGCTCTCTATAGCTAACGCAAAGAGAAAAACTCCTCTGATGAGTTCCTCCAAAGGGAGATCCAGACAGATACCCGATTTAGCTGCTCTAAATCAACCTTTGGAGAAGCTTCTCCTCCACTGACACCTACAGAGGGAGTCTTACAAACACTTCAACTAAAAACTAAAACAAAAGAAACCCCACAAAAAGAACTCCTGCAAAAATGCAAGATGCCATCTCTCTCCTCTCCCCCTGTTACTGCCACACTGGCACCAACATCTCAGGTACCACAAGGATGTTCTGAACAACACAGCTGCAACATTCACATCAAGAACTGCTGCTTTCAGCATTTATTTTGACGTTGCCAGATAATTTTTTACCTCCTCCTATGGCTGCTTTCTTGCTTTTCCTTGGAAGTTTACAATCTGGGATTAACATGTACATTCCAAACCACCATTGCCATCCCTTACACAGCCACTGACTCCTCCACCTTTGGCTTTTCAGCCATCTCCTTCTCTTCTATTCTTCACTGCTGGCAGTTAAACCTTCTTACAGCTATCCTCCCATTGCAGAAACTGAATTGAGATGGGAAGTACATGATAAAGGACAAGTTGAGTGTTCCAACAACCCAGCTCACTCTCTGTCCCCACTGCCAGTCACACTACTGAATTGCTGATTTAGTCTCCATGTGCTCGACCACTAAGATAACATTCAAAAACAGGAGCCACAAGGAAAACAGGCCAAAAAAAAGGATAAACAAACTCTTGAAAACACCAAATATTTTTCAACCATAATTTGATGAACAAGCTTTCAGGAGGACCTGGGAGTCACCCCAAGGCTTCCTAACAGGTCTGGCAAACTCTTTCTTTGCAGGCTACATTGTGGGGAACTGATGAAGCAACACAGCCCCGTTTCTGCCTGTGCTCCTCCAGACAGGCTGGAACAGACGGTTACATCCACAAGGCACAAGATTTGCCCCAGAGCAATGTTTTTAGCAGTGTAAGACTGAGAGCACACATGCACTGTGTGCCACAAGGAGTGGTATCATGATGGCTGAGGGCACTTAACAGCACAAGATGTGCTGGGATAATACCAAGGGACTATCCCTGGGGATAAATTAATGTATGGCACAGTAGAAATCCATACTGCCCGTCATTAGCGGACTCAGCTGCTCCTGGGCTTCCGCTTTACAGGAGTTAATTGTTCCCCTGCCCCATAAGGGAACTTTGAAAGAGCAAGGCAATCAGAAATGAGGTCCCCAAAGTGCACAAAGGGCCAAGCCATATAGACACTGCAGTTCTCAGGGCACTTCTCTTTAACAACTCCACTGACACTCTTAATCGAGATAATTATATCAGTTGGTGCATTCTTTAAAAGCACGTAAAATAATGATGTGTTGTCAGAACCAGATGTATTTCGTTTTCTGAACATAAATAACATATGTCTGCACCTCTTTAAACGAAATTGTTCTTGTTCTTAGGTAGTCACGTAAAGCTTTATGGCAAAACAAAAAAATTAAGCAGCATGCAAACACACACAAACTTACATTGCACAGGCACTGAATGTTACTAAACAATGCAGATGGAGAAAAAAATTAATTTGAACATTTCAACGACAGAAGAAAGTTTAAAGACTACTGGAGATAGTCCCCATCAGCACACCAGTTGGAAACACTACGGACACATCTGCATTTCATCTGCTCCAACACTCCATGCTGCTAGGACCGCCTGTGCTGCACAGAGCCGCGGTACGCAGAAGGCAGGCAGAAGCTGTAAAGGCTCAAGACTACACCTGGAACTGTATTTCCCTGCCCAGTAACGGCTGGTGCCAAGAAGTAAGAGAATGATTAATTAAAGCCAAGACAAACAGAAGTAGCCACATGCAGATTTCAGAACAATACAACATGACTTAAGAGGCATGACTCCAATTAATGTGCAGTTAACTCAAGCTGTATCGAAAATTAAAACTCAAGGTTATCCACTGTCTTAATCAACATCTATTATAGTCGCTGTTTTTCAAAACAATTTGTTTGGATTAATGGAGTCTGTTTACAAAAGTCTCTAGTGGAATTTTATATCTTTAGCCGAAATGAAGATCAAAGAGGCTGAGAAGTTATTTTTGGCATCATAACAGTATTTTACTATTTAATGCCATTACATTCATTAGTTGTTTTAGATAAAAGTCCTTAAAAGGACACTTGCTTTTGGAAGGAAATTACACTCTAATAAACTTGATTTTGCTATAGACAGATATTTCATTTAATTTTACAGTCATACTGCAGCATACCAACACTCAAGACCTACTCAGGATGCATGGAGAGAGTTCTCTGCAATGCATAAGAGCATTAGTTTACTGTTTTTATCACAGTAAATAGCAGTAAATTAGTGTGTCTTAGTCTTGTTCTTCAGGAAATCTAAACACATGGGGAAAAGAAAAAGAAAATAGTCTCTTAAACGTTCTCTGAGTATGTTTTAAAACAAAGTACTAGCTGCATCACACCCTCTTTTCAAGCTTGGTAAGCTGATTCCATCTGAGTTTAACAGAACAGAATTATAGAAAAGAGAAGCCACTAAATTTAGTGGATTATAGTGTCTGTTATATTTACCTGACAGAGATAGTGATGCATCATTAAAAAATAAATTATAGCTGCAAAAGTTGTAATCAGAAGGACTTTCCACCATAACATCACTGAACAGCACCGCAAGGAAAGCAACCCTGCTAGACTCAAGCCGTTCAGGTGAAAAGCCGCCGCTTTTGTCCAGGTGCAAGCACCATGGAACACAGTGCACTGCATTCCTTAGTTTGATCATACCTTACTTCATTTTGTAGCACAACCTGTGGGCTCTAAAAGTGCAACTCAGGATTCTCAACCCGGTTTACATATATCCAAGATGTTATTCTGGAGTATGACTCTTACTGCACCTCTGGCAATCAATTAAAAATTAATCATGTACAAACAAAATGCGCTTTCTGCTTTATATGCAGAGCACACAGACCGATAGGTGGACGAGCCCATACACGGGACCATACACTTCGGTTACCTGACACATAAAGCAGCACAACTCGCTATTGCTGTAAGGCCAGAACTTGAACCAACAGTGGCAGTGGCAGGCTGCTGCTTTACGAAACGGAGCTGGAGATACGACGAGTTTCACTCCTCTGCACCAGGACCCCGACGCAGACTAAATGACCAGCCCACTGTGCTTGCAGATTTCAGCAGCTTGGAGGAAGCCAGCCCGACAGGACCGTGCCCAGTGCTCACCAGCCACACCAGTGGCTGGGCCGAGTGGGAGCCTGGACCTTCCCTGCCCGCGCCAGGCAGCTGAGGAGCAGAGCACAGCCTCGCTAAGCGGAGCAGCCTGGGAGAGAGAGGTAATTCTGACTGGTTGTGTTTAATCATGGGATAGCAGTTAAATGGTGCCTTTGCGTGCCCACATGTAGTACTATACAAACCAGAGTAGTAAGTTTTAATTGAAAAGTTTCCTGCTTCTGTCATTCTAGAATTGTTATACTTCACTCTCCTCTGGCTCTTCTCTCTTCATTTCACAGGAGAAATTATGTAGGCATGCATGTTCTAATTTCTCTCACCAGAGCATTACCCATAGCTTCTCCTCCAACTGTTAAAAACAACTGGGTTAAAAATTCTGCTCATCCATCCCAAAGAGCTTCCTCTGCCTTGGGCATATATATTCCTATGCACAGGAAATTCTACTTGCAACATCACTGAAGATAATTTAAAACAATGGATATTAACCATATGCAAGAAAATCATATAGTGCTCATGCACTACAATCTATTCTTTGGCAGGATTTTCTGAAGGAAGTTTCATTTTCAGAATGATTAAAATCTAAATTATTTAGAACCGCTGTGGATGGTGGGCAGAAGTAAGCAATAAACACACAGGTGACTTTTGCCTTCCCAAACTCTGCTTTAAGACAAATCACTTCTGATTTAAGAATTTATTGATTTTATATCCACACTTGGATGTGATATTTGCAATGTACCCATGTAGCAGCAAATAAGCTTTTTGTCTCTAAATTTTCTTTGGACTAATAATTCCTATAGGACAGTGTTTAGTTGTCCCTACCATTTTAAGTCTCCTCTGAAGAAAAAACAAAAAATCAAAACAAAACCTAAAATCAAAGGCAACAAAGACTGTAGAATTTCAGGTTTATATTTTTGTCTTTGGGGAAGAATGCAAAGGAGGAACCTGAGGTATTTCAGCTTCTTGAAAGCATCAACATCAATTAAGAGTCCTAACTGCATCCACCCCTCCACTCAACAGGAAAGCTAGCACTGTACAGGAAAAAAACCAGTAACTTCAGCTTGAAGCTTCCCAAGATGTTTCACTAAGAAAAAGATGGTACTGTTTTTGCAACTGTAAGAAAAAAAAGAATTATGGCAGGAAATTCTGATCCTTCCAAGTTACATGAACTAAACAAAGCTTTTCCCTCTCCCATCTGTAACCTGCTTGGTCCTGAAGTGGTTTTGAAAAAAACTCTAACTAAGGTAAAGAAAAAACAGACAGCCCAATCCTCCCTCTCCTCCTCACAAGTTTATTTATTTATTAGTTATATTTATTTAAAAAGCAACATTTGATACTCTACAAGATGGGGAATCCAATAGCTTCCCAAATTAACTTTCAATTTTAATATTAATCTCCCACAAACTTAATAAAATATTTTCTAGATTACTATTACCATCTAGATGCATTGAATAATAAAGCAGGAACAACAGCAGACACAGCAAAGACCACAAATTACTTTTCCCACCTACAAACTCAAGCAAAACCAAACATTAGAGTAGTGAAAGGAACTGTAAATACGAAGCATCTGCTGAGGTACAATCCCTGCTACTTGGGCCTCTGTAGCAGACAAATTATTTTAATATTTGCTAGGTTTTAAGCTACTGAAAAAACACCTAACTGCATCTGCAGGTGATTTAATAGGCAGTTAAGCTTTGTGGTGACCAACACATCAGTCCTCATAAGAAACTAAAATTGTTCATAATAATAGCAAACAATTTTCAAAAGCCTCAGAAACTTTGACCATCACTTTTTATATCCTTAGTTACTGAACCATATCAATATATTTTAGGCCACACAGTAACCGTATTTTGAGCCACATATGCCCTATGGGAGCTTTAAGATTAAACATCCCAAAAGGTGTCAATATTAGTAACCTGACAAAAGCAGGAAAGCTTAAGGAGCTGGGTTTTTGATCACACACGTTTTTCTTCAGTTCAGTTCACTCGTTTGAAATGCAGCTTCACACACCACCTTTTCACAGTTTACCTAAAAACAGACATGAAGTAAAAACAGGTATTCCACTGCCACATGATTACTAAATGTCACTAAAACTCAGGTTATCTACTGTATAAAGCGGTTTCCAAAGATGCAAATGGAGAAGTTCACTGTGCAAAGAGCTAGGCAAATGAGATTTAGTTCTGGCCCCTTCCACTATAGCCCAGGTGCTTGTTACCACTCCCCGGCGACAAGGTCTGTTATAACAGGATTACACAAGCCTCCCTAATCCATGTATGGCAAAGTTAGCCAAGTTAAATCCCAACACCTTCACCAGTTCAGCTAAAGCTGACAACTTTTCTGAAGCACAGCAGGGAGCCCAAAGAGGACCCGTCCAGGATGGCAGCAGCAGTCACTTCCACCCAGAGTGCAAGGGGCAGAAAGAAGCCAGTGGAAGAAACACCTTCAAGCAGCGTTCACCCAGAAGACCACCTCGGGCAAGCAAGCGATAGTTGAGTAGCTTTACCCAAGCTTGGGCTTTCTGACCAGCATTTGTCATCTGCTGAGTAATTCACAGAATTGCCTTTTAGGACCAAGGGAGGGCAAAATTTTCACTAACACGTAAATGATTCAGGAACCCAGTTTAGTCCTGTTTTCAGGACTAATGTCTTTGCGGATTCATCTAATCACTCTGATACTGAGTCTGAAAACACTCTTCTGAATGGAGTTTATTTGTTCACTTTGACAATTTATGGTGGACTGATCATGTACATTTCTTCAAAAGCTGTGAACCAAAAAAAAGATGCCACAGAAACATGTATTAAAAAGACCTAAAATTTCTATCCTGGGCATATATTTGAAAATACATAGTCAGCCCCCTTCTTTCTTCCTCCCAGTCAACAAGCATTCTCCCAAACCCTGGATTTAACAGTAACTTATTAGTTTAAATGCATCATAAAAAGCACTAAAATAGCACTATCTTATGGAAATGGACAAATGGTAGAAGAGACATAAAAACACAGGAGAAAACAGCAACGTGGACAGTTCTTTTCAATTATTTAAATTATCTCCATCTTTTCAGGGTTTTTTATTATTATTATTATTTTATAGATCCTTTGCTTCAATCAGAATGAATGCTATCTCCTTTAAACTGATTCAGGTTATTTCTCATTAAAACTCCCAAGCATATTCTTTAGTCAAGAAGTAATGTAAGAGACTCTCTTTCCCTGACAATGTAGAATTGAGCATTTTTTGTCTGTTAATAAATTGCAATGTATTCTTTGTCTTCCAAAATACACTCATGTACTAGAATTTTTCCTGCAGAAATTTGTCTTTTAAGAGGAAAAAAAGTCCTACTGAACTTTAATTATAAATGAGATGCTTGAATTAGTCCTACCAACAAGCAATCTGAAGTATAACCCTGCAACTGATCCACTGTCTTTTAAACCTATGCCATATGCATACTCAGTCTTGCTCTCCACTTTTAAAGCATTTCCAGCAAAAACATCAAATGCCAACTTGAAAGAGCATTTTGAGAAATACCCTTACTTCCCATTGCCTTTAAAAAAAAATAAAATCATACTGTACATAAAAACAATCTAGCTGAATCACTACATGTGTGGGAATAGCCTTCTATTTCTTCCCTGGAAAGTATCTACATATCACCCCTCCTTCCCATCTGTGTAAGCAAGTGCTATGAGAGTCTGCAGCTTCTCTTCTCCCAGGCAATGGGTTGCCAAAGTAAGGCACATGTTTTGCTAACAGAGGAGTGAAATAAAAAAAAATTAAGAAAAAACTCCTACCTCAACTGAGCTGAAAGAAAAAATACTAACACAAGAGTGAGATGAAGCAGGAGAGAAAGCTTTTGTGCAGGAAAAATCAAGTGGAAACAGCAGAGATGGGAAATAGCTCTTTTACTTCAGAATAACAAAAAGCCTTTAACTCTAGTAATACCCAATTATTTTATAACACACCAGTAATTCCTACATCTCCTATAAAATACTACCACAAGGTTTTTCTTCAGCTTACTTGTAAAAAAGTACTAGTCTATTGGAACAGTAACATATACAGACCAGCTATGTAGTTTGCAACATCATAATTTTAAATAGATTTGTATTTTTAAAAGCCTTTAAGTTTAAAGTGCAACTGTTAACAGTTAGCACGTACTTCATACATTCTGTTATTACAACCTGAGGTAAATTTCCAAACAGCTAAAACCACGGAGAACTTAAAGGTACCTATTTCCTGTAGTGGGGAATTAGTAATTCTTCAGCCTGCCAATTCCCCTTGCTTAAAAAGCTCTCGCTCAAAAAGACCAAACAACAGTTTGTAAGTTTTTTTTAAACAAGCACTTAACAAGAAGTAAAAGTAACTAGCAGTATTAGTAGTAGCACAATTTATATCAGCTAAACTTTCCCAATAACGCAATAACGTTTGGGTTCGTGTTAGGATTGTAACAAAAGCTACAGCTAGCAAATGCCCACAAGGTTTGCGAGTCGGTCTGACCCCTTCTGTACCTGTACAACAGGCAGGAAAAGGGCATTTTAAAAAAAAAAAAGTGTATTAGAATAGTTTTGCAAATATCACCAGTGGTGCTACTGTTAAACCAGAACAGAGGGGTAGAGCAGGTCAGTTAATATGCCTTTCTGCTTCCCTTCAGAAAGCTAGGCTAGCAGGACGGTTCTTTAGACATCACTAGTATATTGCTACTATTTTGTTAGTGTAGTAAATATTATCACATAAACAAACAACCTGTGACCTGCCAATAAATGGCATCACGTGCTACCTGGGCAGAGGCAAGACTAACACTCTCTGCTGGCTGATGAGCATTTCTGATGGATAATACGTGCTTGGAAAAAAAAACATCTCCATCTCAGGACTCTGATCGGAGCTAAAAACTTGCACCACAGACCTTTGTCACCACATAAATGGCTGCATGTGCAGCAGGTCACCCAACACAAAGCCAGGCAGTCCTTGCAGGGGATCCAAACAAGGTTTTCTGACACAGAAGAAAGTGGAGAAAAGTCCTCTACTTTCACACACACAACAGGTTCTGCTTGGCAAATATTCTTCTTGTTTATGACTCGATATGTTTATGACTGCCTTGAAAGATTAGTGAAATGAAAGGAAGGAGAGCAACGTAATGATTAACTCCCGTCTCTTTCCATCAGAGTTGATTTAAGCTTCCAAATGCCCACCTCAAATAAGTTCACACCAGTCCCTAAGGAAGTAAGAGAGACACTACCACAATCCCAGGCTTATGCTGTTCACAAGTCAAAAAGCTGTTTGGAGTCCAGCAGTGCTGCTCACACACTTGTCCCTGTACTTGTCCCAGTAACACACACCTGAGCGCACTGTGCTAACTCCAGAAAGCCCATCTGTGCAGCAAACCTGCTTTCTCACTGCTATGTAGGCAGAATCAAGAACAGAATAAAACTCCAAATACCTCTGCTTCAGTAACACATTAGATCAAACTTAAAATAATTTAATATAAAATATTTAAGTCAAATAACTAGCCACAGTTGCAGTTTGTTAATACCTTTTCAGCTCCAGCGTAAGAACATTTTCCAATTAAACCTGAAGTGCAGTACGCTACCTGGAAAGTCAATGCAGATTCCTAAAGCTTTCCAACACTTTCTAACATTCACAGTTTTGGGTGGCTTTTTTTTTTCTGAGGGAGGGATTTTACACAGCTTTTTGGAACATTCAAGGAATATAAAAGTGAGCCACAAGTCACTTTGGTCGCATCTCCTATATTAGAAGTATTCAAAACTTCTTATGAAAAGATCTGAAGTTAGCACTTACTATTACAAGGTTTTAAGTTTGTATGTTAAATTTATATTCTTCAAGCAAAACAGACAGTGACCCCAACTTACCTGTTTAGCACATGTTCAGAACCAGCTTATCACTCAATTATTATTACTGCACTTTGGTGACACTGTGCTACAATACTAATACAAAGTTCAGATGCACTACTGTCACACCCAGGTAAAATTAAAAATCACAGAAGTAGTTTTCCCTCTCAATTCCAAATGCTCAAAAGTCACTGGAGCAGGTGCATTTAGAGGGAGGAGGAATAATCACACGTGCTATAGCAAAGTACAAGAAACATTTCTGGTAACTTTTTACTTTGATGATGCATTATCTTTACAGTAAGGGTGCGCACAGTGAACTCTGTTCAGACTAAACACTGCGGTATTACCATTTTGGGACTCACGATGCAGTAACACGCTCCCTTACAGGTATGTATCAAAAACTATTTGTTCACATTCTGGTTTGTTCCCTTGTGCTCAGATACTCTCACATGCAAGGCAGGATGAATGGGTACCAGAAAAACCATGGGCCAGGAGCAGTAGCACTCAACCTGCAAAATATTTTGTAGTCACTAGCCTCCTTTTGCTCTGCTTATCACTCCGGGTAAGAAAGCTACAAACAGTAACCATGAAAAAAGGACAATGCCTAAGCAGATCACAGAAAAATGTTTCCTGAGGTCACCTCTATTAGCCCAGTGACAGAGATGCACACTCAAGAGCTTCGATGTCAGGAACTGGAAGAAATGCTTCCTCTGCCAATGTAGGTGCCTCGTCTTACCCTTCACAGTATCTGGAGAAGCCCATCTCTGACTAACCCTGTGAATCAAATCATGGTTTTTATCTTCTTCTTCTTTCCCCTGAAGCTTCAGCTAGTACATCTGTCAGAAAACTTCCAGTATAATCCATGAGTCAAAAATCTTAAAATTCAGAGACACCAATATATGCTGAAAGATGACTTACAAAAGAGTTTGTGCAACTACCTCAATTGCTGGGTTCTGCTCGGACATAAGAACAAAAGAATAAGCACTTGGTGAAAGAAAAAACTTCTAGCAGTTTGAGAGTTAAATCCCTCACCATTCGCCCAGGTTTAATAATATCATGTAGGTGAACACTGGAACCCATTCCAGGATAGGACATCCCTGGCAAGGCACACCTCCTCACGCCATCCACATGGTACACATTAACACATTCACATGCAGTCTTCTGACAAAAGTAGCAAACGGAGAGAAAGGGGCTGTGCAGAGCTCTCAGAAACCCACTCAAGAGTCATCCAACTCACTTACTGAAAACACTCTCTCAAAATAATTTAAATAATAATTTGAAGATTTGAAAAAAGTGAGTAGAAGATGCAGCAGTGGAGATCAGCTATCAGCTGAGGGTCGCTGCAAGCTCTGCAAACTGCTGAATCAATAGCAACGAGAAAGAGCATGTTTCAGCACGCCTGAAGCAGGTACGTGTCAGAGGAGCAAAGGCTGAAGTGAACTATCCCAGCATCCAATGTTCAGACAAATACCGTATTATACAAGAAGTGAGAGAGGAAGTTCGTTATTACACGTTATTCTCTCAGTTTGCTCCAAGGTGCTGTTATGCTGGGAGCTGACACTGCTACTTACTGCCATCGAAACATTATCTTCTACCACCTGTATATGCCCTGTCACATCTGGCCAAGCTGTAACAAGAGCAGCTTCAGAAGATCACTAGTTAATTCACACGTAGATAGATTTTAGCTAAGAAAACAGCTGCAGCTCATGTACAATGTAATTACAAGACAGTACTGCCCTTTCTGCCCAATCTCAAAAACTATCCCGCAAGAGGAAATCCAACAGCTCGATGAGGCAAACTTCTCTTCCAGCTGATGCTGGAAGCAGAGGTACATGTAAAGAAGCTGCTTACCTCAGATAATGAACTAGCTCTTCGAGGCAAAAATCAACATGAAATTGTTCTCCTGTGAGTACCTGCCAAGTATGACTAGTACAAGGAAAAATCCCCATGGATGAATGAAAGACACCGAGTCCAAAACACAACCAGAAGGCTAAGTAAGTACAAGATCCTCAAGCATGTGAGTTGAATCACTTAATTGAAGAAGAGTGTGACATAATAAAGCAAAAATTAAATAAACTAAACTATCAGGATGTCATTTTTTCAGCCTGGCTCAATACTGACTCAAGACTGCGATTTGCCATCACGATCATCATTCAGATCAAGATAGCTCTTCACCCTGCGGTGACTTTAACTGACAGTTGTGGAAAGCTTCTCGACCAGGGGTACCTCTAAACATGTAAGACACAAAGCCACAGCTCAAGGCACAAGTCCAGAGTAAAACTTCACAGAATTTTCAAAAAGAACACACATACTTACTTTAGATTAAAGTAAAAATCTCACTGAGGGAGAAGGGGGGAAAATGTAAATACATATAAAGGCATACGCTTTTTGTAACAATCCCTTTGAAAAAATCCCAAAACCAGAACAAAAAAAAAACTTGTAAGATGTAAGAAAATATCAGCTGTTCCTAAAGTAAGAGAGGAGGCAAATAGCTTTACAATTAACACAGTGAGACAAAAACTTAAGAAAAGAAGAATGTTACGTTATCACACTTCCTCAGTCTAGATCAATCACAACGTCAAGAGGTCAGGCAAGATCAACAAGCTTTGATTAAGGACTCGCTATCTTCAGATTACACACCAACACATAACAGTAAGATCAACACCTTAGCGGTATTCTTCTTCTAATTACAGAATGATATTATATGAAGGGCTTATCTTGATATTTGTGACAGGTTAATGCAAGTTCTTTCAGATTTTACTGAGTACATAAACAAAATAATTGTAAGAAAGCATGTGAGACTTTAAGTGGGTGTCCTTAAATCTACCTGGAAGTAAATCTAGACTGAGTGAAGATGATGAGCCAATGCTCCTAGTCACCTACATGCCTCTTCCTCTATTAGTCTCATTTCCCTGATTTGGAGGTTTCTAGAGGACTTTCATGCTTGCATTTGCCCACTGTTATATCCCATTATTTGGAGAATCAACACTACGTCCTCCATGCTGTCTAACAACATTTTCAATAGTGTTGTTTATCTCCCCCCTAATTAATCACACCAACGAGATGGAAGAGTGGAGCTGCACGGACACTTACTTTGATCCTGAGCCTCTGCTACCATCATTTTCCAGTAAAAATCCTGTAAAATGCAATGCAAAAAAAATCTGCAAGATGTATGCAATACAGTATGGTGATGGAGAATTCCACACTGTACAGCCTTGTCAAGCAGTTGTAGCAAGACTGTGCCTCTTTAGCTGCACATCGCTTTTGAATAATTCAGATATAGTTCTCATGCCATGAAGAACATTACGAGACTGTCAGAGAGGCTGATCTGGAATGAGGGTTGCCAAATAATCTTCACTGTCGCCACAGGAGGGAGAAAATTAACAGATGTTGCTGATGTACCAGCATAAGACATCCTCAGACCCAGTCATGCAGCCAGTTCATCCTCACAGTGAGCGGATGTGCTGGAACTGCCCTGGAGCAGCCGCCTCCTACCTGCCACCCACCCTCAGAGCTGCAGCCGTGGGACACAACCAGCTCATGGGCTGTGCTGCTCAGGCTCACACAGATTTTGTGACACAGCTTGAAGGGTCAGAAAGATACCCATCAGGGACAGCTCATATCAAAAGATCTATACTGAATGCAGCAATACTAGTACATTAATTGCACTACTGTGATACAACACATGAGTATCACCAATACAGAGCTATTGAAAAGATTTAAACAGGTTCTAGAAATCTCCAAGAGAGGTTTTCATGCAAATTTACAAAGAGTTCTGCTGCCTTGATCCACATCTATCCCTTGCTTTGGCATCATAAGTTCACAGTATTCCTGGAAAAAATTCCTGCCATGTTATCTATTGTAGGTTAAAGCCACAAAACAATTAAAGTTCAATTTGCTCCTTCTGTAAAGCTATTTGCAACTGAGGAAAAATACCTGAAACCTGCATCCAGTTCACTGGTTTTCCTCTCTTTTTCTTGCTTATAGGAATATTTTCTTTAGCCTCAATTTCTAGGCAAAGGGACAGAAAGTAATAATCAAACATGACCGACATCTTGAGCGCTCTTTGGCAGTTCTTAAAAAAAAAAAATAATTTTAAAGGATGAATGCTCATTATTTAAGAAATCCCAGCATGTTCAAATAATGAATTAGCATGCCAACTGCTCACTAAGAACAGTAACAGTATTTATTTGCTTATAATATGTATTATGCAAGGTTTTCATTAGTTATGTCACTATATCACTACCAGCACACACACCTCAACACAACACCCAAGCTGGCTCTAGGCTGCATCCTGCGACTGCTGCCAGTTCCAACATCCAGCAAAGACAGCATTAAGAGCCACTGCTTTACATCACGTGCAACATAAACAAAAAACTTTGAAGCAACAGTCATCTCTTAAACTTTGGTATACACATTATTTTGGGAGCACATACCCCATATTCAGAGATGTATTCTGAATCACCATATTATGATGTCAATAAAAAGAAATACAAACTATTTATATTATTGCCTGTTTTCATAGTAAGGTTATATACCCGACTTCTCCAAACCACATTTCAAAGTTTTGCAAATTCTCAAAGTGAAAAACAGACCTTATACTCCAATTGTAAATACATAATTAGAAACTGCCCAGGAACAAAGTATAACAGTAAGATGGTTAAAAAAAAAATTGAAGGGGAAAAAAAAGCAACAATATGCTTTCATAACATGGGTCACCATCTATCTCGATTCCCTAGGACCAACAATATGATCTCAGGCTTCCTAAAAATGACATTATGCTAACAGTTTGACAATTAAAAAACAAGAGCTATAACCCCAACACGGTTTAATATAATACTAATAAAGATTCAGGGTGAGTAGAGCCTCATTTTTCCAATGCATACTGCCACAGAAAGCACATATCTGCTCTCAGGAATCAGCAAGCACACAAGAGGGAATGGCATACTCTTCCTATTACTTAATATAGACATCTCTATCTACCAAAAAAAGTCCGCCAAATTTCTGTTCCTTATATAGCCACTCCAAGGTAAATAGGTGTCCACGTCTCCAACGGAAGACAAGAATTGGAGAAAATAAAACAGTTCACAAGAATACATTCACATGCTGACTCCTTGCACGTGTAGAAACCAGCAGGCCTCTGAAGTCCTCCTTAAATTGTTTAAACAAAACATGCTGAAATGTTGACACCATTCCAAAATTCTGCAAGCTCAAACAAAACTGTTATATAATATTTACAGCCTATTTCCTAAAGGTTCCCGCAAACTGCCTTTAGTCCAACATCTTCATCCCCTAGTTAACTTGTTTCTCTCTCCCAACCCCTCCGAAAGAAGTAATTTCTTACTACAGGAGGCTGCGGGGAAATATCCAATTTCACTTCCATAAAACCCAGATGACCGCCTTCAAGAGCTGCACAAGCTGTCCCAAGGGTACTGCTGGAACTGTGCTGTGGCATGACTCAGGACGAGACGGAGAGCGACGGTGGATCTTATCAGACAGCTACAAGAAAGGGATTTGCACTCCAGTCACATCCTTGCACTTCTACCTTAGAGCTTACACAGGCAGCTACAGAGCGAGGAGAGAGTACTGTTCCAAGAGGCTTTTTTTTGGGAAGCAAGCAGATTTGGGTCTAAGCATTTTTCCTCAATGATTAGTTTTTACACATGATATACATGGTGAATTCAACTGCAACCTATGTTTTAACATACGTGTCTTCACTAAATCCAAAGCATATGCAGCTGCTCTAATAGAAGATACATTAAGAAGTCACACGCACACCTTGTTGTTTCACTAGAAATCAGAAGTCTGTGCACAAAAGTGCTTGTTTCACTGATGTGAAGCATTTGTATGCACCAAGTAATGCAACAGCAAATCAAGCACCATCCATGCATTTGATTTAAGCACTTAAGAGTACATGATGAAAACCAACACAACTGATTGGGATTTTATCAGATTTCCCCAAGTCAGGCATTCAGCCTGGCTCGATGTTTTGCCGCAGGTACACTACTTGCCCTGCTCACACTACACTCAGCTCTTTCTGTTCATGCTCCAGCCCATGTAGAAATCATGCTACTGTGGCCGATACCATACAAGGGCCTGAGCAAATAAATAAGAGCTAGAGAGATACAGGGTAAGTTATCTCAGGCAGCCAGCCACTGTACTGTATCTACATGTCCTCTGGTCAGCTCAAAGCCTGCAGAGCACGAGCTTGCGCCTGCCTTAATGTACTTAGCTTCTTTCAAAAAAGAGATTAAAAGACCTGAAAAGCTGACAAAACTTCACACGAAAAAAATCAAAATAGAATTTCTGTAGCAAAGACGTACGGCTTTAAGCTATTTTCTTCCTAAAGTAGTTATGATTTTATTTCATGGTATCCTCTGTAATCCTGGGCAACATGCTGGGAACCCTTATATCAAATAAGCTGAAGCCTGCTCAATTCTGTGCCAACCAATTCAGCAGCCTGTGAGTGTGTGCATGTCCATGCGTACGCCCCTCCTCTGGGGTCACAGGATTCTCTCCCTTTCATGGCAAAGTCTCCATCAGAACTTCAGAACACTGTGAATTCACTATCTCAGAATGCACTGTTTCCTACTTAAATCAGGTTCCTCTTCAGGAGCACACACGACAGACTTCCCTCCCTAAACTCACACTTTAATTGGGTTCTTGCCTTTGACTGCAGATTCCTGTGAAAACTAACCAGCTCCCTACAGAGTCCCAAAATCCACAGCTCCCACCTGGGAACTGCGTACGAACTGAACTGTTTCCTTTGGCACAAGAATCACAGAAACCTACAAGAAGACAGGCCAAACTTACATGCAAGTCTTTATTTTTCAGTTTTGTTATGGTTAAGGCTTCTGGCTCAGGCAGATTTTCTTGTGTCACCTTTTAACTAGGCTCAATCCAAACTCCCTGAAAGCTGTAAAACACCCATTTCAGTATTCCAAATACTTTTTCTTCCTTTTTAATTGTGACACTACTAACACTATTTACTGTGCCTCTTGCGACACACACACACACAGAATCCGCTCCAAAACCCCAACCCATGCATCCTTCTACATCCTTGAGTTTTGCCACTCAGTACTCTGTCAAGTCAAATCCAATTAAGCTCTTTAAAGGTATGCGATGTGTTAAGTCAACAGCAGTATCATACCCATGCTCTAAAACTTTTCATTCATTGTCTGCATTATCTGTTCTTCTCAGCACTACTGTCACTTGACAAAGTCCCCAGGGGATGTCATATCCACAAGCTGAATCCAACTGGTGCAAAGCACCTTGAAGGCAGCACTAGAAAAGAGATTTTCAGTGATATTTCAGAAGTCACAAAGTTAAAAGTGCCAGAACAAACCAGAGTACCTGCAATGCAAACATCTACATTATTAATAGAACTGCACATCTGAAAACTTAGAATAAGGGAAAATATTAAAGATAGTCCATAATACAATATAGACAAAAGTACCATCAATTCTGTGGGAGTGGGAGTAAAAACTGGCCACGTGCTGAATGTCAGTATTTCAGCACTGGTGATTACCAAATATTGTGCATACTTTGTAAAGAAATCTATCTTGAAATAAAAAACAATATTGTTGTGGGGGATTTTTTTATTATTTGGATATCTCTTTGTATGTAAAAATAACATTAACTGAGAAAGTATGTTTCTTTATAAAAATTTTAAAAATGAAAAGGAAAAACTCAAAAGATTTGACTGAACAGACACTTAGCTTTTAACGAAAAATCTCTACTTTTGTAGTATGCTTCCCTTACCTAAATCTTTAGACAGCTTTAGTTACATGCTGCTATGTGTTTACATAAACTGTCCACCTAGCTAAAAATTACTGGACTGTTTTTCCAGACAGCTGATCAATATAATTGTGTATTCAGAGCTGGTTTTGCACAGCCGTACACACAAGTGCCATCCTTGCCCTGGAAACGTGAATGCCACATGTCAGCTTTCAACTGTGTTTGCTAGCAAGGCGAGTCTAATCTTGCTGAAAATTAGACTGTTCTACAACACTGTTGTATTCAAAAGACTCAAAATTTAAAGTGATTAATTGAACAAAATTACAGGATAGTATATAGGGAAAAATGTTGAGAGCCTTTACAGTTTTTTCCACAATTTGCATCAAAACAGTGAGGGAAGAAGAAGGTACCCGTGAACACACACGTAATGCTGTAACAGAACAGCAGGTATCATTTTCTCCCCCCAATAACCGTTAGAACTTGTCAAATTTGCGAATTCATGTTGGAAACAATTAATTTTAAATATTTACTTTAGCAACAACCTCATTTGCTAGGTTACAAATCTCTCTAAGCATCATTACTGCCCAGTGTCTAAACTCCAGGCAGATGCCTTCCAATAGCCAGTTATCAAAAAGAAACTTGCATGCAGGAGCAATGGCAGCACCTCGGTGCACACCTCAGGCAGTTACATGGGAGGCTTCGCACAGCCTTGCCAGCAGCCAGTCGTTCACACTGCAACCTTCACAAGACCTAAGCACTTTCTATGCTTTCCTAAGAGGCTTCAGTTCCCTTTAGAAATGGTTTTCAACATTTTTCGTTTAAGATTTGTTAGCCAATTGTCTCTAAATACCTTTGGGATAAACAGCTTTTTACAAGCAAACACCACTCGCTTCTGTAATTTATGAAAAGCAATGCAGGGGTGGATCTTAAAGACACTCTACCTTACTCTGCTTTGAACAAAGGAAATGGTTAAAACACAACCTCAGCATCATGTAAATACACACCACAAACTAAATAGTCAAATTAAATGTAGACCAACATATTTGAGTACTTTTGGATACTACTAAAAAAAAGCCAACAGTCCACAAAGTGCTTCCACCTTAAGAGTTTGAAACTGATTTAACTGAAATTCTACTCTTGACATCACCCTGAATACTTTGGTACAGTTGTTTTTACCACTGTCATTATTATTATTAATCTCCTGCTGA
>NW_010341097.1:50863-52058 GCF_000700745.2 Antrostomus carolinensis
CCTTTTTCCTCCTCCTATATCTTCAATATAGGGAAAAGGTTTATGGTTTTACAAGACAGAGGAAGAGAAAGGCACTTCTAAAAACGTCCCTCAACCTTCAAGTAAATAAATAACAAGCTAGAAGATAAAGAGAGTCAAAAAACTAACTTACAAAAATTCAGTAGTTGGTATGTTTTGCACACATTACTTTTAAGTCATGTGAAGGAAGTTATGAAGGGTTCCAATGTATAGTGACTACAGAACTTAAAACAGCACACTTCTGCAGTGTCATTTATGAATTATTATAACCCCAGCAGTTAATATAACATAGGAAATGGCAAAAACAGGGAGCCAGAGGTGGTAGAGTTTGTCTTCCAAAGTGGCCAGTGAATTCAAATAGTAATTTTGACAAATCTTACAGAACAGTGATCTCAGAAGGCCCAGATGTCAATGCCTTCCAGCACGAAGGGGCTGAAGGACCCTTAGGTACAAGTTGGGCACACAAAAACTGACGCAACCAAATCATCGGCGATTTCTAAAACGAGCTCTCCCAGGCCTTTGACTGTCACCATACACCTCTGCCATCTGAACCCTGGAACCAAGCCAGACCTGTTTGTAAAGGGTATTACACCTGCATGCACCACACCAGAAATCCATACTGAACAAGTCAAACACACGCCAACGTGCTCTTGCTGCGGGGAGGAGGGGTAAGCTATGGGTCCAGGCAAAGGTTACATTTTGAAAAGCATAAACTTAAAAAAAAAAAAAAAAAGCCACAGAAGTTAGCAAGTGGCTTTTATCCAAGGCATCACCCATATCCAAAGCCATCCCCGTGTTTAAAAAAAAGCAGGGAGGGAGGGCTCAAAACAGTTCTCAGGTAAACAAAAGATACATTTGCCAGCCCTCGATCTCTGTGGGCTCATGCAACGCCAACCTAAGCTAACACAAAAACACTACAGACAAAGTACTCAGATCAGCACACGCGTTCCACAGTCAGAGATCCACGAAAACCATTAATAACCCCACACTGAAACCATAACGCCTATACATGTGTGCAAGGGTACTTCTGAGAGCGGGTGCCAGCACGTGCACATACCTTCCCTGGCAGCTCTTCCAAAACACGCTCCCCATGTAATTACCCACTCTATGCACCTTTTTTTTAAACAGCAGCAGATTTTGGGTTGGTTTGTTTTAAGTTACAGTTCCTACCGTGCAA
>NW_010341098.1:0-209 GCF_000700745.2 Antrostomus carolinensis
CTTGAGGCAGTGGCCTTGGTGGCCCTGTCCCCAAGGTGGCCTTGGTGGCCCTGTCCTTGAGGCCTTGGTGGCCCTGTCCCCAAGGTGTCCTCAGGGCAGTGGCCTTGGTGGCCCTGTCCCTAAGGTGGCCTTGGTGGCCCTGTCCCCCCCCACAGTGTCCTCAAGGCAGTGGCCTTGGCGGCCCTGTCCCCGTGGTCGCCCTTGTCCGC
>NW_010341098.1:302-613 GCF_000700745.2 Antrostomus carolinensis
CTTGTCCCCAAGGTGGCTTTGGTGGCCCTGTCCCTGTTGTCACCCTTGTCCCCATGCTGGTGTCTCCACCATCCCCAGTGCTCTCCCATCGTCCCTGGGGTGTGTTGGTGGCCCTGTCCCCAGTGTGACTGTGTCCCCCCCACCCCTCAATGTCCTCGGGGCAGTGGCCCTGGTGGCCCTGTCCCTGTTGTCACCCTTGTCCCCACAGTGGTGTTTGGGGAACACTCTCTCCTCGTCACCGTCTCTGGACAGAAACTCTTCGTGGTGAAGCGACAGAACCACGTCCAGGAGCCTGTCACCGTCTGAGACGT
>NW_010341099.1:0-27566 GCF_000700745.2 Antrostomus carolinensis
CCCAAACCATTCTATGATTCTATGAGTATTTTCTTTACTGGGTTCCTGGGAAGGCCAATAAAGTCCATAAAAACACTTGGGAAGTGCTGTGTTTAGATGTTTTGGGTACATTTTGTACACCAGGTTTGCTAAAAGCCTGCAGTCTCTGTTTGTTTGGATGGAGGTTGTCTTGCTGCTGACATTAACTTGAGACCTCTCTGTTACTTTATTTCAGCTGATGGAATCCCCGGATCACGTGGGATACTGGACAATGTTTGACCTCATCTGTCAGATGGGAGGCACCATTTTGCCATCTGAAACCTTAGTGCAATGTGTGAGTCACCACAGGGCAGATTTTGCCCGTGGCTTTTTTGGAGACTCACGTTCCCCAGTGCCACAGCCTGTGCCTTGGACCTCGCTTCTGCCGTTGGATGCGACTTTGAACTGCTTGTTTTCGAAGCCCTCTGTCTTTCAGGCAGTGTTCCCCCAGCGAGAAGGGACCTTGTTTCTCAGCATGCCTGGTAATTTAAAAAAAAAATGGTGACTGATCTCTCCTGCAGAATCCTTGATGAGTTTCCCTTGTGAGCAGTATGTGTTGAAGTAACTTAAGATATTTTAAGTGTCTTAAGTGTTTATTTTGTTGTTTTTTTTAAGAAAAAGTCCTGCATGTGCTCTGGTTCCTCTGATATGAGATCTTTTAGCCCATATTTCTGATTTGGTGTCTTCAGTTTTCTGTGCTTCCATAAGTTTGGATGCTTGAAGAGCTCTTTGCTGGTTCCACCTTATATAGATGTGGAACTACACCCTTTTCTTCTGTATGCTTTGTCTCAGCTTCAGTTTGGCTAAACTAAAAACACAAATAAAAAGTCCCTTCAAAAGAAAGCAGATTTAAAGCAACATGAAGTGTGTGTTGGCTCTTTACTGGTCCCTTCATGCCCTTGGCACCTCTGTGAGAGCTTGGGGAGATCAGTTCTGCAATATGCTTGCAGTAGAACTATTCCCAGTTTAATCTCAATTTATTTTTCTTGCATTGAAGTTTTCTCTTCATCTAGATGAAAAACCTTTTTTTACAAGCTTTAGGATTTTTGCTTTATTTTCTCTTTCCACAGGAGAAAAGAAGCAGGAAAGCTGTGCTGTGATCCTGGAACCCCTAGCTATGAGCCAAAGCCAACTGCAATGGCCAGTCAGTATCTTCCTGAAAGGCAGCCTGACGGGTTGGAGCTTGATGCAGGCTGGCTGCTTCCTCACAGAGAGCTGGATACTGCAGAGCTCACGGGCTGAGCAGACAGCACCTCACAGGTCACTGTTTCATCAGCTGTTAAGGAGTCTAGTGGCTGAAGAACTGCACATGGTAAATATTTCTCTTTGCCTTAAACTAACATCTGTTCTGAAACGAGCTGTGACAGAGAGCTGACAGTGTGTCATCTTGTGAAGACAGTCACAGTGGTATTTGTTGCACTGCAAATTGCTCATTTGGAGCTAAATTCAGAAGATTCTTTAGAAGAACATGTAAATCCATAACCTGTTTGTAAAGGACCTGTACTCTTTAGGTCCCTGTATTTCTAGATGAAGTAAACTTTTCTCTTTTTAATGTAGGTTGCTGAGGTATCTCTATCAAAAACTTGGTGCCCCTGCACTGCTGTTTTGTCACCACTTTCTGAGAGCACTGCACTTCTGACTGTACTTGGTACTGAGAAGTCTGCTGAAGCTCAGCGATGCAGCCTTGGAGGAGCTGTAGTGGAGAACTCTTCCCAAGACCATGCTCTTCACCTCCCAGACGTTGTGAATAGTGTGTTGAGTAAAATTGACACGTCGGTGGAAGATTCTCTGGCCAGTATGGGTAGGTGTCAGGAAATGCAAAGCTTACCATCTTTTGATCATCTCTAGATCTGATTTGGAGTGGAAAAATCTAAAGCTAATCGTTTCCTCAGCGAGGAGTGTCTCTTTTTTGAGACACTCTGAGACACTCTGTGGCTCAGGCCTTGTGATGAGATGCAGAAATCTGCACTGCTGTACCTTTCTGTTTTATTGTCAAAGCATTAATTTCCATGAGCTTGTAGATAAAGTGCAGCTACTGTTCCTGGGGATGAGTTTTTGGAATGAGGTTTCCTAAAATGTGTCACACAGGCCATCCCTGGCCAGTAAAGCCTTTGGGGGTGGCTGCAAGGAGGCTGCTTTTAGCTCACCTGTTTGTATTAGAGTAAATCTTCTTATGAATCTCCTGCCTGATGTGTTGGCTGTTAAATTGTCCCTCCAGGAGCAAAGGTTTGGAAACCTCTGCTTTAGAGCCTCCATGAAGGCTGGGACCTTCTGCCACTTCATTTAGTTTCCTTCTAATTTATTTTTATTTTGTGTGTGTGTGTCTTCTCACAGCAGAAGAAACTCCTGTGCCAGAGTGGGTCCAGAGGGAACTGTCCCATACAGGGGGCTGGCATCCTTCAGTGCTCGAAGCCTGGTACCCTTTATCAAATGCTTGTGGAGCAACCTCAGATCTGATGGAGTCATTCAGGTATTTTTCTAAAACGTGTCTCTTGAGTAATAATTGAGGATTTTCCCTTCCTGTTAAGGGAGCTTTAGAGTTTTAGAATCAAGTGCTCATCTTAATGCTTTTATTTCTGTTCTCAGTTTACCGTGTGCTTTTGCTTCTTTATGTCTTGGTGTATATGACAAAAGGAGCTGAGAACAGGCTGTTTGGGTAGCAGTTTGCATGGATTAATATCCTGACAGTTTCAGGAGTGATAAAGGTGACTTAAAATGACCTAAGGTACTTGAGGAAATGTCAGACTTCACCTCATCTGGGAGTCCTGGTGGACAGCAGGATGACCATGAGCCAGCACTGTGCCCTCGTGGCCAGGAAGGCCAATGGCATCCTGGGGTGCATTAGAAGGGGTGTGGTTAGTAGGTCGAGAGAGGTTCTCCTCCCCCTCTACTCTGCCCTGGTGAGGCCACATCTGGAATATTGTGTCCAGTTCTGGGCCCCACAGTTCAAGAAGGACAGGGAACTGCTTGAGAGAGTCCAGCACAGAGCCACGAAGATGATTAAGGGAGTGGAGCACCTCCCTGATGAGGAAAGGCTGAGGGAGCTGGGGCTCTTTAGCTTGGAGAAGAGGAGACTGAGGGGAGATCTCATTAATGTTTATAAATATGTTAAGGGCGAATGTCAGGAGGATGGAGCCAGGCTCTTCTCAGTGATGCCCAATGACAGGACAAGGGGCAATGGGTGTGAGCTGGAACACAGGAGGTTCTGCTTAAACTTCAGAAGGAACTCCTTTACAGTGAGGGTGACAGAGCCCTGGATCAGGCTGCCCAGGGAGGGTGTGGAGTCTCCTTCTCTGGAGACATTCAAGACCCGTCTGGACGCCTTCCTGTGTGATCTCATTTAGGTTCCTGCTCTGGCAGGGGGATTGGACTGGATGATCTTTTGAGGTCCCTTCCAATCCCTAACATTCTGTGATTCTGTGATCTTATGATAACATCCTTCACCTTATCTTTGATAAGATCCACTGTGAAATACTGAAGATAGTGGTTGTGTTATCACAGTTGATATTTAGTAGGAATGAATAACCCTGCTTTCTTCAAAGAGCTTGCTGAATTAAACATAAAATAGATACCTAATGCAGGGTAGCTTAGCACAAAGCTGCTCCTGTAGTTTTCTGGCATGGGTCAGTGGCATATCCAATGTACATCAGGCAACTCTTGTGCTTGAGTGATCCTTTTAAGAGGGTGGTTTGGGTTTTTTGTATGTCTTAATTAAGAGTTTTGGGGAGCAGGCATTGGCATAGTACTAGCATGTGTTATTTGCACTATATTGTTGTGCTTCCCCAGGACTGGCACCTAGAAAAACTGGTTCAGGTCTACTGGGAACAAGGGATATGCCTTCTACTCCCATTTTTTTTTTTTTAAAGTATATTGAATGGCTCTTTTATACAGGCTTCTGCAGGTTCCTTGTGCTACCATGAAGGATGATGCAGACCAGTCTGCAGTAGAACTCTCAGAAAGTCTGTCTGAGCTGTACCAGAGAAAATTCAGCGAAGGATCTGCCACAGTTGGACCAGGAAATAAAAAAAGACGTATGTAGTTTGAGGTTATATATGCACTTTATCAGTTACAGATGATAAGACTTCTCAGCAGGCCTTTTTAATGCATGAACCTAGAGATCTGTACTCTCCTGAGTAGTGGCACACTTTACCCTTTTTATTTATTTAGGGATAGCATTATTTACATATTAATATTAGGATTGTTCTGTAGCACAACCAAAATAACTCTTTAATTGAAGGCTACACAGTGACTGATGGAACTGTTAAAAAGCAGCATGCAGAGCTCTGCAGTTTCACTAGTTGTTGATATAGGGACCACTCTGACTGCTAGTAAATATTGCAACCTAACAACTTTGTTCTGATTTGGAGAAACAAACCACTTTCTTCTAGAAGAGTGCAACCCTTGCATTTCAGGACACTAACCACAGCTGCATGTATCCTGACCTGATGTTTCCCTAAGTCTTGCTCTGTCAGCTGTTACTATTTCTGTGACACAAGATTGCTTCCTATATATGTAACTTCTGATTATACTACAGAAGTTCTTATGCAGAGCAAGAGTTTTCACATGCTTTTTACTTAGAGAAGTAGCTGCCTCTCCATCTATTTCATGGAGAAATAAAAACCTTTTGGACCACTTTTTTCTACTAGAGGTTATTAATCTCATTAGACAGTAACACAGCATTCAGTGTTATGCTCTGCCTTGGGTGGAGTTCCTGCCCCAGTGTGTCTGATGGTTGAACTCCCTTTTTGTGGTGTTGCAGGTGGGGTTCCCCGAACTCCAGTCAGGCAGAAGATGAAGACCATGTCCAGATCCCTGCAGATGCTCAATGTAGCAAGACTGAATGTAAAAGCTCAGAAGTTTCAACCTGATGGTGCACCACCAACAGTGAATGAGAAGTTTCCACAGAAGCTTTCAGCAAAAAGATTGGATGAAAAGGCAGAAGAAAAGGAAAAGGCACTTAAAATATCAATAGGTAAGTTATCAGTCCTGATATTTGTAGGAGGTCATATGGGATTTTTATGGAAGGGAGAGGCATGGATAATAAGGGAGCATTTGGTGCTAGGGAGCAGATCAAGTTCCCCCCTCATGGCAGGGGGGTTGGAACTAGATGATCTTTAAGGTCCCTTCCAACCCAAACCATTCTATGATTCTATGATTTGGGTTTCTGTATCTTCAGCTTGGCACAGAGTGGTTATTTTCTTTTCCACTCTTCTCCCAGTTAATTCCTGTAAATGTTGACAACCTGCTGTTGCAGCTGCTCCTGGGGTTAGTTTCCTGCCTTATCTCCATCTGAAAAAAAGCAATAAGAAACTATCTTTTCTTTAACCAAAAGAAGTAGAGGG
This sequence comes from Antrostomus carolinensis, assembly GCF_000700745.2. Lineage (NCBI taxonomy): Eukaryota > Metazoa > Chordata > Aves > Caprimulgiformes > Caprimulgidae > Antrostomus > Antrostomus carolinensis. Next base: position 5,361 of record NW_010341099.1, read on the forward strand.
AAGCACCCTATTGCTAATTATGCAGAAGTAAAGGGAATTCCTTGACTGCTACAGTAGCCTGAAAACTTGCAGATCTGCTCAGAACTAAGCTTATCATTTGTGATGAGTCCAGACCTGGGATGGTTTCTGTTAGTGTTCTGTAGTCTGGATGCATCTTTGCTGGAGAAAATATCTTGTGATGACCACCTCTGTTCCTCTCTTCAGCTAAATGAGTGTTTTATCAGTAAGGTGTGGTGAACAGGGGTTTAGTTAGCTTGTACCATTTCCCTTGCAGACCTCAAAACTGAGGAAGAACTGCAGTCCCATTTAACTGCAAGCTACCAGAAGGCTGTTGCTGAAGGAGTTCCTTCGTCTCTGTGTGCCCAGAACATGATCATGGCCATTAAAAGTTTCTTGAAAGTAGAAGATGCTAAAGAGAAAGAGGTAGGTAAGAGCATGTGGGCAGGGCTGTTAATGATCTGGAATTTATTAAAATTTATTTATTTATTATATATTTAATTTATTCAAAGACAGTATTTTAAAAAAGACATTATTGCAAACCATATTTTAAAAAAGATTAGTCTTCTGGTTTTGCTTAACATGGCAAATCTAGGCCTACTGCTTCTTCAGGAGAGAGAAATAGTTCAAGGTATTTCTTACTTTAAGTCTGTAAATACTGTTAAAGGTGGTAACTCACTGAAACCAAAATTGGTAAACTTGTGAATAATTGAAAATAAAAACTAAAAACCAAATCCATAGTTACTGAAGAAGGCCTGAAGCTACAGGTGACCTCTGATTTCAAGCTGTAAGCTGTTCTGTGTCTCATGTCATTGTGACTTTGCTATTGAAAGAAAAAGAGAATTCCTTTCTTTGAAGGAGATGAAAAAATCTGAGGTATTGCCAAAAGAATGGGTCAAGAGAGGAGAGGGGTAAAACCTGTCCTGCAGACAGGGAACAGACTGTAAGTTTTTGCTGTAATTATGTGTCTCTGCAGGTGGCCTGTGTGGAAAGGGTCAGAAGCCATCTCCTGAAGACCAGCAAAATGCTCAGACAACAGCATGCCTCGCAGAAGGAGACCATAGTCAGAGAGTATGAGACACTCTATTTAATTCTGAGATACTGTGGAGTTGGTTAGCAGTTTTTAATGGTGGCTTTTTGTACAAATGGAAAAGTGTTTGCATGGGGTAAATATTCCAAGGAGAATATCTGGTCACAGTAAAAACATTTCACTAAAAGCAAATATACATACGCTGCGTGATAAACTTTGCAGCCTGTGTCTGAAATGAGGCGCCTCCCCTGCCACCAAAATGAAATGCTAACCAAATTATGCTGTCACAAAGAGCCACTTCCCCTCCCTTTACTTTTTTGAGCATACCTTTTGCAGTAAACACGCTGTTTCCACCAGAAAAAAAAGGCAGTGGATGACTACTTATTTTCTTAGGTGCCGACTTCAGGTATTTTTGCGCCTTGAGTTGTGTCTTCAGTGCCCTTCACTGCAAAGCAACGCTGACGAAACGGAGCAGCTGTTAGAAGAGGCAAGTAGATTATAGACCAGGATGTGTTTCTGGATGGTGCTGGAAATGCAGACCTGGAACCTGTCGTTTTCCCCTGATGTTACTGTAACCATTTAATATTTATATTTATAGTTGCAGCTGGCACCAGCTTAATCCACTTTCTCACCTGACTTTCTCTTTCAGATGACAGATATGCTGCGCATTTTATGTCTGACTGAAGACCCGGGGTATCTTACAAAATTTCTAGAGGAAATATTAGAACTGTAAGTTCTTTATGATGTTTAAGTATTACTCTAGGGACTGTGGTTTGGGTTGAGTATCTTCTTTGAGTAAACAGCAATCTACAGCTTTCATTTACTGCATCTTTGTAATTTTCAGTTTAGCTACTTTCTGGTTGATACACTTGTATCTTGATTAAAGAAAAAATAGCTGATAAGCAAGTAAACTACTGAAAAAACACTTGATTTTTAGTTGTTTTTTTTAATTGACACATAAGAACAAAAATTTAGTTCAAACCTTGGGATTGAAATGTGGACAGTTTTGTGGGAGATTGTATTTAATTTGGATTCTCTCTCCTGCTCTAGGTATATAAATTCTATACCAAAGACTCTTGGAGATATATACTACAGTCTTGGTACACAAATACCCCCGAAGCTGGCGTCTGTTCTGCCTTCAGACTTCCTCAGTGATGACTCCATGACTCTGGATAGCACATCTCCAGGCCTTCCACTGTCTTTATCATCTGCCTTAACAACCAGTGCTGTTTGCCCACGCAGTGAGAGCGATCAGCTGGAGGAACTGCGCACCAGATCTGCCAAAAAGAGAAGGTAATAATTCCAAATAGGAGGAAGCTTGTTGTATCCCGGGCTGTGGCTGAGGAGTCATCTAATCTACTGCTCAGTCATCTTTGTTTCCATTGCTGGGTAATGAGTTGGGGCAAGCTGACACCTGCTGATAGTCCTGCAAGCCTGAGAGAAATGTTAAGGGCTCCCATTTTTCATTTTACCTTACCATTGCTGACTATATGAAAGTGAAATCTCGATTATGTGTGTATCTTATGCACAAGTAGAGCTCATGAGCTTCTTCCATGAGAGGAAGAGGATGTTCTACTGTGCAGCAGGTGACCCTATACTGTTAAAATTAAAACTGCAGCTTACTGGAGACCTCTGTGTTGGGGATCCTATGTACGTTTTTAGCAAATTGTGAAATTAGTTTTAATACCCACCTTAAAGTTAGGTATGGCTATTTATATTGCTATTTATATTATAGATTTCTTCAGTAAGTACTGGATATTTATTTATATTGCAAACCATCTTTCAATGTTGTAACTTTAGTGAGGTAACAATGCAAAGAATTTGCAGTCTGAAGTTAGGTAAAGACTTCCTATCTCCAGAGTCAAACCCAAGTTGAGTCATCATTAGGTTGATATCTACACTTCTGATCTTATTTTAATTTAATGTTTGTATACTTTTTAAAGGAATAATGTGTTAGCCAGGCACAGGAGCATGACAGAAGCACCACAGAACTTGCGTCAAATTGAGATTCCCAAGATAGCCAAGAATCTCGTCAGAAAGGTAAAACTCTTCCAAAAGGACTGTGTGTGGGTGGCTTCTGCAGGGCTGCAGCAATGTTGTGAAGTGACACTTGAGTGCAAAAGCTGTTGCTTTGTATTCCCTTAGCAAGTATACCCTGTATCAGCTGTACAGAGATCAAAACTGTTTTGGAGGAGAAATTGAAATAATGTGTGGTTCAGAGCTTACAGTTGATATTCATAATAGTTAAACATAATATTAAATTGCTGGTGAGGCTAACTTGGTTTGTTTGTTTCAGGAGAACTCTCGTTCTTACCTTGCCTCTGAGAAGTCCCAGCAAATGCCTTTGTTGCAGAAAGAAGCAGTGCAAGGTATATTGACTTCTAGCTTTTCCATGGAAAGGTGCGTCTTCAGCACATGTTCTCCCTGTAAATTTTAGTGAGCTGTGATGAAATTATGCTGAAGCTTGCTGGAAACCTGAAGGAAGTTTTGCTGAATTCTCAAAAAACTGAGGAAAAAATAATCTGTGTTCTGTATGTGCTCACTGATTAGCTGCTTCTTCTGCTGTGGCATCTGCATTTAGCTTATTGTGGGAATAAGGCAAATAATGTCAATTTGTAAGAGAAGCCCAGGATGGATTTGGAGGAGGACATATTCCAGTAGCAGAAAAACAAATTTTCAATGCGTTGTGGCCTCTAAAAAGTTGTTTTTCTGCACTGGTATGTGATGTTCCCATCTCTAGTGGCCTGACAAAATTATCTTTCTGTATGGTTCTTTTTTTCCCCTTTTCTTCCTTTTAATCTGATAATTTCTTAACTTTGTCTTGCCTCACAGAGGTTACAAAGGTAAGGAGAAACCTCTTCAATGAAGAGATACTTTCACCATCAAAAAGATCTATGAAGAAGATGCCTAGAAGCCAGTCAGTATCTGCTGTGGAAGGCCTAAGATACAAATGCACTGAGGAAGGCTCTAAAGGTAGGACATGACTTGCACATGTAGGATTGTTGCAGAAGAGCTTTTGCTAAAATTCCTATTCTTGTGTCCTCAGTTCTATGAAACAACTAATAATGCTGTGTGTTTAATGAAGGAGGAAATACTTTAGATCAGTGCTGTAGTGTTTGGGTAGTGAATAGGATGGTATTGAAACAAACCTATTTTTTACTGAATTCTCTGTATCTCATAAATAAAACAAATGTTAAAATGCTTGGTTAAAAAAGGATCTGTGAAAGAAAGGTGAAGAATAGAAGTTATCTCAGTAAATTAATTGTCTGACATAGTGCTATTAATAACTGGACTCTGAAATAACGATGATAGCTTCTGAGTGCACAAAGATTCCTTATTGGCTGTCATTCCTAAACTGAAGCCTGTACAAAACTAGATACTTGTGTCCTAACTGCTGGATAATGGTGCAGTGTTACAGCTCTTGCTTGATTTTCAGATCATCGTAAGTTATTGACCAAGAGGGTTGCAGAAACACCGCTGCATAAACAGGTCTCCAGGAGACTCCTACATAAACAGATCCGAGGCCGGTGAGTAAGCTGTTCCTGGATTCCTTCAGTAAGCACTGGATATTTAACCAATGGCAGTGAGCACGAGAACTGGATGTCTTCTTTGTGGTCAAAGCATCATCTTCACCTGTGTCAGCAAGAGAAGTAGTGGTCACTAAATTCTATCGTGTGAATGGGGAGAAGCGCTGTTTGTTTCGTTGTGTAAGTCAGGGGACTCAATTCCTGCAGCAAACTGCTGTTAATGTTTAGTTGCTGCTTCAAGGGCTCCTGAAGAAAAGGCCTGTGCTGTAATTTGTGCTGTCTGGGCTGAAATTTAGTGTTTATTTCCATGTAGAACACAACTAGACGTTACCCATACTCAGTCAAATGTTAATAGGAGGCCATTAGGCTCCCTTAGAGTAGCCCCCAAAGCAGTATATTGCTGTGGAATAGAGTATTGCTTTTCAGTCTTTACATAAAGTGTTTTCATAAATGTGAACAGCATGCCAAGTCCAAAATGTTTGCTGTTTCTTAAGGTCTTCTGATCCAGGTTGTGAGACTGGTGTTGTAGAAGAGTCTCCAGAGAAGGCCATGAATGGTAAGCACTAATTTATTTATTTATTTTTTTAAATTAAAGGTGTTTTTGCTGTGTTCTAGCTAGTAGGATGAGCATGCCTCAATTTAGGTAATTCATGAATAGTCAGTACAAAAGTATTGTACTGTTCTGTTGGGGGTAGAACCACTTGCTGCTCACTGCTTTGACAACCCTGTATGGTAGAAGTTAACAAAGAAAGGTAGATAGTAACTTTTAAATGAAAATACATGAACAACTTCGAGGTGAACAAGATTCTGAGCTGCTATAATTACTGTCAAACCAGCACATGCAGAGGTTTTTGGGGTTTTTTTAATGTAACTTCAACATGTTGTGCTGTGACTCTGACATTGCTCTGATTTCTGCTGTAACAGATAGCCACCTGGCTCTATGGAGTGTCTCTTATGTTGCCTACTGCTGCTTCTTATCCCCAGGAAGGAAGAGGAAAACAGCATGGTTGGGCAAGCAGGAAGATGAAATCACTAGTTAAAAGAGACAGGAGAATTAACTAATCATGTAACTTGGATGTAACTTGAATTGAACATGGATTTCTAGTGTTGCTTTCCATATAGTTGCTGGAGAGGGATGAGAGTAATCATGACTCAGAGGAGGGAACATCATGATTTGGAAGGAGATTTGTATGCATTAATATTCCACATCCCCAAGAAAGTTGAAGCTGTTTCTTTGCACAGTTGCCTCCCTGCATGAGATAGTTAGCTGTATGGAAGTTTCTTCTTGGAGTGTGTTCTTTTCAGTTATGAACTATTCCTGAAGATGTCCCCGTTGTTGAGGGAGACAGAAGGCTCAATCTCCAATGTTCTTACCTTTTCAGAAGCAGGTTTGAGAAGAAGCCCACGCATCAAATGGCTGTCTTTGAATAGGACCTGCTCTAGTGTCTTCTATTCCACTCCACAACCCAGCTCACAAAATTCACAGCGAGCCCATCAGGGACAAGAAGATGAGAGCTGTACGCTGCAGGGTGGAGAAGGTATGTGTGAATGGGATTAGAGCAGGCTGATACTGCTGATCTGAAAAGCTGGCATGGATGGCTCTGAGTTTGATTTGGCTCCACAAGAGACTGTAAGAAGCTAAGAGCTATCATGTAGTATCTTCTGTAGACAGAAGTTCATCTCCAGTAATTATTTTTGAATTGGGAATCTGAATTTGGAGGACAGTAAGGCAGCTATTTCTATGATGAGTGTGCTGTCAACTTAAGAAGACCAGTCAGGCCCATCTAACAGAATACCCCTGACTGTCAGTCTGCATTCCTTTAGTGCAGTGAAATCCCTGTAAAATATGGGACAGAAATCCTACAGCTACTTTCAGTCTACTCTGTGGCAGCATAAAGCAGTGAGTGATGGGATCTTCTTTCCTGGCTTTCTCAGTAGGATTATCAGCTATGAATGGTGATGTTTAGTTCTTTATATTGTACTTAATAGAATCCTTAGTTGTGAACCAGAACTTTCTTAAGCTACAGGCTATAAATAGAATAAGGGGCTGAGCTATTTTGTACCTTTTTCTCTTTCTACAGATGGATATTAGTTTCATGTAATATATAATAAAATAACAATAATTCTGGTGAAGCTCTAATATTTAGCTAGAAAAGAACATGCCAGGGCTATGGGCTTTGAACACTACTTGTCCATGCATCTGAAGTGATTGAGAAAATTGTTCATGGCAGGTTACCTGGTGTTAGTTGAATTGTACTGTTCCACTTCACAGGCATTAAGCAGCATTCAGAGAGCCCCACTGTCCACACTCCCAAGAGGTTTTTCTTTGGTGCAGTCATTGACACGTGTAGCTCACCTGGAAGGAGGAGAACAAGAAAAGATTCCTTACACTTAGAAGAACTGACTGCCTGTCAGGTAGAAACACTTACCTCTCTCTTTCTTCTCACCCCTTTTTTTCTATTAATGTTTAATGAGACCTACACATCTTAAACTTAGTGTTTCTGTTAAATCTACTCAAATGCTTTTTGAGTTTTAAATCTTGAGAAGTAAATATCAAGAGAGGGAAATAATACTGCTGGAATAGAACAAGCATGAATCTTCTTTCTTTTTTTTCCTCTCTTTTTCCCTCTGCAGACTCCTAGAAAAACACCTAATAAATTTGCCCAGAAGCCACTGAATTCTGCTAGTAAGCTACCAAGGAGGTCACCTCGCCTTCTCCACAGGACACCACAGAAGCTGGAGAAGACTCCTGGCAAAAGTCCAGCTGCTAAGCCGATTGCAGCTAGGTGTTTGGGAAAGTACTCTTCTCATCCTGTACAAAGGGTCAAGTCACCATCTGTGATAACTGAAAGTAAAAGGGTTCACTTACTGCAAGTAACTCCTAAGGACTGTTCTCCAGCAGAAAGACTTTCCCCTCCTCGCAAAGAGGCTGGATTACAAACACCAGAACATGAAGGGTTTGCAGTACTTAATGCCTCATTACTACCTCTGACAGATTCACATCCAGCTGCCTCTCCCCCCTCTGCCATCCAGGAAAGATGTTTTACAGAACTGCAAACTCCAAGACGTTCCTTGAGATACCTCTCAAAATTAGCATCTCCATTTGGTATTCGGAGGCAAATCCTCACAGGGGAAATTCGGGTGCAGTCAGATCTGTTACCTCAAGCAACTGGAAGTACTCCCAGGAAACATGAAGATCCAGGTTCAGAATTATGTACCAGCCCCCAGAGTGCAGAAATAATGCAGCTTGCTGTGAGACCAGAGCCTCCCTTCAGTTCTCCTCTCTCTGAAAGTTCCACAAGCACTGTGGTGATCCGCTCTCCTTCCCATGTGCGGGCTGGGGAGTCTGACTGGGAACTTAGTGCATCTAAACCATCTTTCCAAAAATCTCCGGGTATTGCTGGCACTTCACTGAGGTCCCTGCTTCACGCATCCAGGCAGGCTGAATGTGAACCAAATTCTGGAGGAGAGAACCTCACGCTTGCATGTGCAACATCTAAAAACGAGGACAATCATCATGACAGTGGTGGTAACTCTTCTGTAGAAAGCCTCCAGCTTTGTCAGGCCCACGTTACTGGAAATACCCCTGTATCAGAGATGGATGTAGTGTCTCAAAAGTCTCCAAGAGAGGACTTGGAAAACTTGGAAAAGCCTTTGTCTCCAAAGCCTTCTGCTGGCGGGCAGGTACATGCACAGAATGCTGAGACAGAGTGTGAGCGATTGATTAAGGAGTGGAACTCCAGTGCAAACAGCTGTGAGTCCTTCCTAAGTGGTTCTCAAACAGGTAGTGATGACTTGGAACCAAGAACCCTGCTGAGAGAAGAGTATACGGGGCTGAAGACTCCAGGTCTTAAGAGACACTCCAGATTTGCCCTGAATACTTCACCTCCTATGCCAAAGTCTGCTCCTGCCTATTCTTTACGCTGCACTGCGGACAGGAGACAACGAGAAGCTGCAGCACGGATGGGAAATCCTCAACTTCTAGCCAAGTTCTCTTCTAAAAGCCGTTGCAAACTGCCTTCTGCTAGCTCACCAACTTACGAAGTTGAACTTGAAATGCAAGCTTCAGGCCTGCCCAAACTTCGTATTAAGAAAATTGGCTCTTGCTCATCATTGGAAGTTCAACCTGAAGCAAATGCCAGCAAACCCAAGGGAGGAGAAAGCCCCTTTGGTGATCTTGCTATGACTGGGTGTAGCAAGCACCCGGGAAAACTAGCAGCTGCCTGTGTTTCACCATCCTGCTTTCGCTCTTTCCATAGTACACCTGGGAAAGGTGGGGGACAGACCTACATATGCCAGTCATACACCCCAACAAGCTGTGCCTCTAACGCCACCTCCCCATCCCCCTTAGAAGCAGGAGTTCCCTGGACACCTTCTCCAAAGCAGAAGGGGAAGACTACCCCTGATGCTATCAAGGATTGGCCTCGGAGGAAGAGAGCAGCAGGCAGCACTGCTAACGCTAGCTGTGCTCAAAGCGAGAAGAATGCTGATGAGCAGAAGAGAATGTCCACAGGCAGAGGAGGAGAGATTAAGATCTTGGAACATTATAGCAGTAAAGTAACAAATAATCTGGGGGAATTTGAACTGGAAGGGATTTGCAGGCTCCAGGATCAGGCATCTCCTAGTGACTCTGAACCCAGGGCTGATGAGGACTCTGCTATGGGAACTTTTGGCTTGAAGTCTCGGAAGCGAGTCTTCAGGCATCTGTCGCCAGAAAAGGAGGAGAATCGTGATCCCAAAAGATCTTGCACTGATAGTTGCAACTTGGATCTCGCTGGCTTTTCCACAGATGAGGGCAATGGAAGGAAATCAAGGACAGACTCTGTGCTTCCCGAGAAACCAGGGGCATGTGCGCTCGTAACTCCCGAGCAGCACAGTTGTGTAGGGGATGATGACGTCTTCCTTCTGTCAGGTAATTGTTGTGGGTGACACTCCATTGAAATTCAGAGATGGTTAAAAATGTGAAGTAGACAGGAACAAAACTTTTCTCTGTCTATCTGATGGAGAATGAGGTCGGGAGGGAGAGTGGGTTGTAAACGATGTGGAAGTTAATTATGTGGAGAGGCAGATTAGATGTGAGGAGTTCATCAACGGAGCGTTAAATGTTGGGAGAGATCAAAGAAATATGAAAGCAGAAATCTGGAAGAATTAAAAGGAAAGTTTGAGAACCTGGGGAGGGAGGATCACAGTTACATCCAACTGCTGTCTTGTACATAGTGACAACTCAAGGTGAGTAAAGGTGGTGTAAGGTAACTACAGGGCACAGGGTGGAATGCCACTGTGCCTTGAGGGAAGCGATAGCTCTTCCTATTGTAATACGTGTTGAAATTGGGCCAGGTGATTTATTTGGCTCTGTCTTGATGCCACTAGCTGTTTCTGCTCAGCATTCAGCACTGAAGTTAACTGTCTTAAATCTAAATGTTGGCTGCTTTGGTATAGGCTGGAGGCTTGGCAGGGTTGGTCCTGTGGGTGTTGGTATTTACTGGTGCCCCAGTTCTATCTGCCTGTGGCGGTGGGCATGGGAAATGATTGTCTTGCCAGCAGTAATGCTGCATTGGTGGGTATTTAAAGTACCTCTTTGCTTTTGCTGTGGGTACAGGTGATTCTGCTGACCCTGGTGAAACAGGCTGTCTCAGCTCTGTAAGCAAGACCTTGTGAATTTCAGATACTTAATCCAGTGTTGTCCTGGAGATTACATGTTGCAGGGGACTGGCAAATACTGTTCTATAGGCATTGCATCCCCTGGAGCATTAAGCTTCAGTGTCTGCTTCCTCTGGCAAGGAAATGTCTGTATACAGGGAGTAGTGTCTTGTTCAACTGGTGTCACTGAGAAAAATGGGCAAACTTTAAAGCAATATTAGTTCTATTAGCACTAATTAGCCTTAAGCTGGTCCTGTAAGAAACTTCATGTACCTACAGACCTCGTTTTTGTATTTACCATCATGGTTATAACTGTTTTTCTTCCAGGACATGAGTTAACTGAGAAGTAATTATGTTTAATACAAATGAAGTGCTGTTCTACTAAACCACTTAGGAAAATTAAATGTGCCGAGAGCTAATTCCAGACTGCCATTTACCTTTCTTGGTGCCAGAAATGCACTGATAAACTTAAAGCAGCACTTGCACTGATGGAAGTTTTGAGGTGGAGTAAAGGCTGTGTATGAGACTTACCTGAAGGCACTTGTGAGTTGTGCTGCAGCATCTCACTCTGCTTCTCCAGGCTCAACTCCACCGGTGAAGAGCGTGCTCTCTGCTAGCAGCCTTCGAGCACTGACCCAGTCCCCACTGCTGTGCCAGGGACAGACACCACCATCTCGGAGGAAGTGTGTTCCAGGTAACCAGCTCTGCTGTGCTGTGAGGAGAGGCTGGGCTTGAGCAGACTAGGTGTGCTCTCTGCTTGCCTGCAGCTGAGTGAGAACAAAAGCATACTGTGCTAGGAACTGTGCCTTGTGCCAAAAACCTGTGGCTCTATCTGCCACTTCTGTATTCAGTGTCTTTATCTCACATGCTTCCAAGAAACTTGGCATGAACTGGAAAATTTGGGAGGGAGGGTAATAATGAGGAAAAAGAGTAGCTTAGTAGAAGTGCAGCTTACTGTTCTCCTTGCTTGCAGTTGGTGTTTGGCTTCTTGTGAGTTGCCAGTAAACTGTGGCAAACTGTGGCTTTAATTTATTCTTTCTGTTTTGTAGAAGATGAATCCGATGCCTTCCAAATTACTGCCAACCAGGACCTGTCTCCTTTCCACATCATGGCTTTCAGGAAGCGTCCCCTTAGCAGGACTTACTCACGGAAAAAGCTGCTGAGCTGAAGTTTGGAGCCAGAGCAGTATGGGAAACTTCACATTATCCCAGCTGTACAACATCCTTTTTAACGAGGACCTTACGTGTGGTGCTGGACTGGAGCTGTCTTGTGTTGGTAGGAGACTGGATGCAAGCATATGACAGTGGAAATAAGAACCACTCTAAAAGGTTTTGTTGGGTTTTTTTAACCTCAATTGCAGCATCTCTCCATCCATTCAAAGCTCAGCTCAGTCTTTCTGGTGCTTCTCCTGCATGTGGTAGTTGAGTTCTGCAGTGAAGGTTCAGTTCTGCTCGGTAAAGAGGGAGAGTTGTCCCTTTTCTATGGCTTTCTTGTAAAATAAACTGATAGGAATTTTCATTGTGTCACTTGGTCAGAAATCTGTCTTTAGCCCAAGTGCTGGGTGAGGGATTGGGACTGCAGGAAGAAGGATGCTGGAGGTGAACTGGTACAAAACAAGCTGCACGCTCTGGCTGTGTATCCTGTCCTGATGCTAACTGGATCCCTGCTGGCTGCATCCTGTTTGCCAGCTTAGTGGGAAAATAACAAGCAGGTTAACTCTGATTAATGAGTAGATTACTCAGAAATACCAGACAAATGCCAGGAGTACAGAGGAGGGGAACAATAACTTAGCTGGGAACAAGGAAGGAGAGGAGTTTGATTCTTTATTTGGTGCATAGGCTGCTGGTTAAGCAGATCAGTACAAGTGCTGATGGAGAACTTTGTCCTTTTCTGCAAACTTGCAGTAAGCCAGAGAGGACTGGCTGGGGAAAATTCATTGAGGGTTAAAACTTGGATGGAATAACTGGAGATGACAGTTCAAAGGCTTGTCATCTTTACCAAACTGAGTTACTGATTAAATAGTGACTAGTTGCCTGTGAGACATGGGGTTAGAACCAGAGCACATGAAGACAGCAGGAGCTGCGATTCAGGGCCTGAGGTGTAGCCTACAAGGAGCTAAAGTTGTGCATGATTTTGGAAGGGCTGGGTTATTCCTGTAGGACAGCAGTCTGCACAGCAGGGTATCTGGGGTCTCCTCACTGTCTTAGGGAATGCACAGGAAGCAGAAAGCTAATGAAGATACTGTGAGGTCATCCTGAAACCAGGCACAGCAATGCACAAGTTGGGTGCATGGTATTGAATGGAATTTGTTTCCTGGCAGCATGATTTGTTGCAGGAAAGCTGGCTGTTTCCCTCTGCCAAGAGAGGAGGTATGCTGTGCTTACCAGTGATTGATGTGCTTGTGAGAGAGGTGCACCTGCTTCAAGGATGTGGATGGATACACAAGCATGGAGCTTCAAGTCTACTACTTCCAAATAGGATGGATTCTTCTTTTCTCTGCTGAAGATCCTTGTTTTCAACAGCAGAAAATAAAAGCTCTGAACTTACATCTTGTGCAGCTCAGTCACACCTACAGCCCTCAATAATGTCCCCCTCTCAAAGCCACACTCCTACAGAGAAGATCAAATATCTAGGAGGAAGAACATAAGGTGGTGCTGGCTTTCAGCTTGGTGTATGTTACTCCTCCAATGGTAGCTGTGCTCATGATTTCAGGATGAAGCAGTGGCTTGCTTTCTGGGGTCAGGCAGCCAAGCTGCTGCTTACCCCAGCAGGTGTCTGGGCTTTCATTTCTTGCCCTCCCACAGTTAAGTCCCCTCCCCGAGGTGGATGGTGTCAGTGTTAAGCTGCAGAATTGTATTTAATCTCCCTTATATCCAGACTGGAAGTTTTCCCAAGAGTAAGAAAATGCTGCTTTAAAGCAGTTTATAGGCTGGAGCAGAAAATGGCACTGACCCAGGGTTGTTTATCCTGGGTGCTTCAATTCTGCTGCTGTCTGGAGATGCTTTTCCTGCAGCAACTCAATGTAGGAAGCAGCCTACCAGCCCTGTCTGTGAGCACTTGCAAAGCAGGTACTTTAACATTAAGACAACACTGTGACAGCAGCAGAGTTCCCAAGCAGTGAGGTTTAAATAGAACTCCTTTCCTACACACGCAGAGTGAATCATAGAATGGTTTGGGTTTGAAGGGACCTTAAAGATCATCCAGTTCCAACCACCCTGCCATGAGCAGGGACACCTTCCACTAGACCAGCTTGCTCAAAGCCTCATCCAACCTGGCCTTGAACACTTCCAGGGAGGGGGCAGCCACAGCTTCTCTGGGCAACCTGTTCCAGTGTCTGACCACCCTCACAGTGAAGAACTTCTTCCTCATATCTCATCTAAACCTCCCCTCTTTCAGCTTAAACCCATTTGCCCTTGTTTTGTCATTAACTGCCCTTATGAAAAGTCCCTTTGCATAAGGATGGAATAAAGCCTCTGACAGGTGCCTGCTTCATAAAACTCATTCTGCTTTATTAGAAAAGTTACAGTAGAAATGTAAAAAAAAAAAAAAAAAAGCAAAAATTACTACAAAAATCTATGTACAAGTTCTGCAGGACTGCAGAGCATCTCCCTCTGTAAACAAGTTTTTAGTGTTAAAGGCCAGGGTGGGAAGTGTCTCCCACTTCCCAGTGCTTCAGCTGGTGAGGGCGTGGGAGGAAAGGTGTCCAGTCAGTGCTGTCTAGACTGGGAGCAACGTGGAGAACACAGGTCCCACACCTTACACACTTCCTTCCCTTACGATGAAAAGTCAAGTCTCTTTCTTCCTCAGGCCTCTAAAATGTGATAGGTTTGTTGCCAGGCGCGCTTGAGGAGGAGGAAAGCTCTTAAGCTCACATCAGCAATACGGGCTCCTCCCTGCCCCGTGCCAGGTCAGCGTTAAGCCCTGCTCTAGAGTGGGTTTCTCCTCACGTCTATCATTGCTGGGTGGTAAGGCACTGGCGTCACGTTCAGGCTGGCTCTGCGCGGCTCCCAGCGGGGCTTGGAGGCAGGAGCGAGGCTCCGTGGCGGGTGCACCTCGTGGGGCTGCCCTGCTCTCAGCAAGTGCTCGGCCTCCCTCTGCCGAAGGTCCCCGGGGCTGTCGTTGGGCAGCGAGGAACGTCTCCAGGTTGATGGCAGAGGGGCGTGCACCAGGTCCCTGCTCTCATCCCTGACCCGATGGCTTTCTTCAGCCATGGCCAGAGGCACAGGCTGTTCTCCAAGGCTGGATTCCTCGCTGGTCCTGAGCGCAGGGGGAGCTCTGTCCCCAGCCCTGTGAATGCTTTTCTCCATCCCTGCTGGGGAAGGTTTGGAGGTACAGTGAGATAAGTATCAAGATCTCTACCTTCCTCATCAAAAATCGGTGCCTGTAGAGCACTCACTCAAGGCCAAGAATGACCTGCACAGCTCCTGACTCTGCTCAACAGGAATTTAAACGCCCTTCCTTTTAACTTGGTAGGAACAGCAAAGCCCCAGCCTGGGTTTCCTCTCACCTTTGGTCTGTCCAGGATGGAGATTCATGTTACTCAGCCTCTGGTTCAGCTCCTGGTTTGCCCACATATAACGGCTCAGCTCCTTTTCCAGCACCTGAATCCTCGCCTCGTACTGCAGCTTGCTGCTGGCCAGCCCCTCATCCATGTGCTCTACAAGGAAAAACAAGGCCATTTCAAGCTGCAAGCCCCATGACAGACCACAGCTGTGCCTCTGCTGCCTGCTTCAGGAGCTGGGTGGTTACCACGGCTCTGCTGGAGCAGTAACTGGATGTTCTGCTCGTGCTCCTTCTGCTGCAGGGTGAGCTGCCGGTCCATCTCCAGGCGCTGACGCTCCACGGCTGCCTCCAGCCGGTACACCAGCTGCTGCTGCTCCTCCAGCTGCATCTCCAGCTCCGAGAAGGCAATGTGCTGCCTGTGCTGATCCTCCCGCAGTGTCACCACCTGGATAGGGCCCAAGAGCAAGAAACATCTCAGCTCCTTCAGAGCCTGGAAGCTTTCCTTCACTACTGGGCCTGATCAAGTTAGTTTTTTAGTACAGCATGCAAAGGTTAGTAGCTCTGGGATGTCACAGCCACCTCACGGAGGCAAGGTGGCTGCACTGATGTGGCAGAGCCAGCGCAGGGATCCAGCATCCTATGACTAGTTAGGCCTCTCTCCCAGGTGTTGGGACAGGTGGGGATCACGGTGCTGTGGCTTTGTGGCCTGACTTTACAGGGCAAAACTGCAGTAGCAAGCAGGCAGAAGGCTTGAAGCTGAGGAAAACACGTTTGGTCAGATACTACAGTTCTCACCAGCACAAAGGATAGTTGTCTCCTACCTTGTCAAAATACTTGCAGAGCAGAGCTCGGGTCTCAGAGGAGGAGAGGTAGCTGAGCTTGGCCATGAGGTTCATCTCGCACTGGGACAGCAGGCTGGCTGAGGCCCGCAGGACTCGTTGCCTGCATGTGATGGACTCGTTCTTGTACTCAATGGCCGCATCCAGAGCCTCGATTGCCTCATCCAGCTGGAACAAGATCCGTTCTTCCTGCCAGGGCAGAGCTGCAGTTACTAGGGAGCAAAGGGTTGGCTCTGTCTTACCCTGCCCCAACCTCCCTTGTCCTCTCAATAGTGCTGGCAAGAAGTTGGGCTACACACAGTCTGGGGACGTGAGGGAGCATCTGCTAATGACCCCACACTCAGGTCTTTACTCCTCTCTTACTACCTCACGCTCGCAAGCAGAGCAGCCCAACCTGAGAACAGGTACCTCTGGGGAGAGCAGGGTGCCCTGGCGCAGCTTGTTGTCGAGCTCCAGCCTCTGTTTGAGCAGCTGGTCCTTCTCCTGGCGCAGGTTGTCGATCTCCTGGCGGATTTGCTGCTGGTCGTGGGCACTGCCGTGACGCAGCTGCCCGTTCTTCTCACTCAGCTCCTTTTCCAGGTGCTCAAGGCGGCTGGACACACGCACTATGTCGTCTGTCAGGGCCTGCAGCAGAAGATGCTCAAGGGGATCCGCTCTAAAGTCAGACCCCCAGCCCCTTTGTACTCTCTCCACAGGTCAAGTGACCCCACGTGCACACCTAAGCCAAGGGCTATCAAACCAACGTGCTCAGAGGCACAGCAGGACCAGGTTCTCCTGTAGAGGCAGGGTTTCTACCCACTTCCCAACACCACCTCATCCTGACCTGCAGCCTGCTGCCAGACCCAGAACAGCACCCAGGTCTTCCAGCCTCCCACCTCTGCTGGAAATCAAGCAAAGGGCTGAGGTGTCACACCCCTGTCCTACCTGGCTGGAGCGCAGTCGTTTGCTCTCCAGGCCATTCTTCTCCTGCAGCAGGGCCTCCTTTTTGGCCACAATAGCTTCCCGCTTCCGCAGCTCATCTTCCAGCTCATCCAGGGCCTGGCGCTGCTCGAGAACTTTATCCATCTCCGTATCCAACCACTTCTTCTGTTCCTCAATTTTCTGATGGAAGGAGAAGCAAAGGGCATGTGCATGCATGCAGACAGCAGCAGCCCTGCCCAGGACTGCTGGACTAAAGACCAACGGGGCTGAGATCAGAGAGTCTTGAGCCCATCTCTGCTAACCCCTACAGCCCAGACATCACTGGTTTTATCCTTCCAGCTGCTCTGAGGCAGAGCTGAGCTAAATCTGCAGCTGCCAAGGGGGCCACATCTCCCACAACCCTTCTGCTAACAGACATGATTTCTTTACCAATGCTAGGATTTAGAGGAGAATCTCGGTCCTGGGGCTAAGACATGATCTAAGTCCTCTGCTACTGGAGACAAGTAACAATAGGGACTGTCCTCCTCAAAGGCAGGACGGGCTATGCCCCATCTCCAGCTGAAGTCCCTGCTTCCAGGCCTCCTCTGTCAACCAGCAGTCTGTCCCAGTCTGTCCCAGCAGTGCCCTTTGAAGAGGAAGGAGGCAGCAGGCTCGCTCTGCCCGTACCTCCTGCTGCTCCAGGCTGATGACGGAGCCCCGCCACTTCCTCTGGAAAGCTGCTATTTCCTCTGTTTTGATGCGCAGGATTTTCTGGTGCTGCTCATGCTTCAGTTCCAGTTCCTGCATGGAAAAGAGCAGCTGTGAGCCTCAAGAGGCTGCGTGCCCTACAGCCAGGGGCTGAGGGACAGCTTATGCTCTCTGCTAGCTCTCTGGATACTCTTAACAAAATCCTCTCCCCATCCCCATGCTCTCCGGGACAATTACAGACCCCATCAGAGCCACCCTCGCCTGCCCAGCAGCTTGCAGAGCCCACCCATCATCATCCTCACACATCCCGCAGTAGCACAACCGCTCCTGCCTGTTCCTACCTTGACTTGGTGCTGCCGCTTATTCACCTCGGTCTCCAGCCGCCGTTTCTGCTCGCTCTCCTCCCGCAGCCGGCGCTGCAGCTGGCCCTGCTGCCGCCGCATCAGCTCGATGTTCCTCTCCAGCTCCTGCACTCGCTTCTCGCTCTGGGCCGAGAGCGACACCAGCCTCTCCGTCGCCTGCTTCTTCTTGCACAGAACCTGCCAGAGGGTGAAAGCTGCCCTTGGGCTCGGCCTCTCCCCCCTGCCCTTTGCAGAGATGTCCCCAACTCTTCCCCTGCCCGCCTCCCCAGGCAGGCAGAGCCCTCCCCACTCACCCGTGCCTTGCTCTGTGCAGCTGCCACACGCGTGCGGTACTCCTGCAGCTTGCGCTTCTCCCCAGGGTCCCGGGGCTCTTTGCCCTCCAGCTCCTGGAGCTGCTTCTGGCTGTCGTTCAGCTCTGCCCGTACCTGCTCTGCCTCCTGCTCCAGCTCACTGATCTTCTGGCAGTACTGCCTGTTCAGAGCCTGGGCATCCTTCCCTGCAAGACATTCCCCTCCACCGTGACCTCCAGGCCCTCTTCCCTTGCAGACAGGATACAGACCCCTCCTCTCTCTTTCTCAAGTATTTTTGGCTACAAGGACTGTGTGCTCCCTTGCCCTCAGCTACTCTAGGGAAGGGATTTGGGGAGAAACCACTGGGAAGGGTCTCACTCAGCCAGAGGAATGGAGAAACTGTGCTCTGCTGTGTACAGGGGAAGGGACTGGGCACAGACAACATGGGGAGGACAGGTAAGGATGGGAGTAGAGACCAAGCATCCCAACCAGGAGGAGATTTCATAGGGAAGGGAGGCAGTTCCCACCAGCAGCTCTGCACCTGTCTTAATGAGCTCCGTGATCAGTTCCTCCTTCATGCGGATGTTGATTGCCAGCTCTCGGATCTTCTGCTGTGCTTGTACCAGCCTCCACTCGGAGTCCTTCCCTGGCAGGCGCTCCCAGGGACCGAGCAGTGGCTCCTGCCTCCTGCAGACCTCTGCAACACAGATTCCCAGGTAAAGAAGGTCCTGTCTTAGTAGCTGGGTGACAGAAGAACAATCCAACCTCAGATCTGTAGCCAAGAACTGGCACAGCATGACCCAGAGTCACCTGCAGCTTCCAGCAAAACATGCAGCAGTTCAAGTTTCTCCTTAACAAAAGCAGCTAGACTGTCATCTGCTCCAGGTGGGATATGCTGTCTTTTTTATCAACAGCACCCATGAAGCACCAGCAGCCCTAGGAAGACTGTCCAATAACCTGTGATTGCCACTTGCCTTTTGACAGCTCCACCTGCTCCACCTGAATCGAGTGGGGATTGCTTCCACTTGGCTCCTCACTCAACTTGCAAATCTCTTTCTTGCTCCAACTTTGAATCCCGTTTCTAGAAGGAGTAGAAAATTATAATCAGTTGGGTCTGGGCACTGCCAGAGCTGTTCCCAGTAAGGACTCTCATGATCCGCAGGCTTCAGAAGGGACAGAAACAGTAGCTGTGCTCAAGAAAGATGGCAATTAGCTCCCCAGTGAGCAGGCAGCTGTCTCAGCAGAATCACTGACCCCAGAGGCAGCGTTTGCTTCTACATCCTACACAAGAGCTGAGATGCAGAGGTGGGACAGACAGGTCATGCAACTGCCAGGGCATGGCACAGTGCTGGGACAGCCTTGACTCACCGGCGCCGGGATAGGGACCGTTTCTGTTCCCACTCCTCCTCCTCCTCTCCCGAAGACAACTCTGCTGGCTTCTCTGAGTCCTGGCTCTGCTCCCTCCTCAACACCTTGATCTCTGGATTGCCGGTCGGGCACTGTGTGTGGTTTGGTTGACAGTCTGCTGGGTCCTCCTCCTGGAGGGAAGAGTTGCTGTCGAGCTGCTGTGGCAAAGAATCAGAGAGGAAAGATGCTGTGTGACAGCTGGTGCTAGAAAAAGCATCTCTCAGCTGGGCATCACTGCTAGACACAAAGGAAAGCAACGAGATGGAGTTAAGTGTGTTTTCTGGAGAGCTGCTGTGTTGCTAGACCTGGCTGCCTGCCCTCCCACCTTCTGCTGCTCAAATCTGGGACCTGCTGAGCAAATCTGGGACCTGCCTGTAACACTGAAGTAAAAGCCTCAGTTTTGAAGCTGGGCTGGCTTTGCCAGAGCTGTGAATCACTCTGGATGTGAACACTGAGTGCAGTCCTCTGGACTACACTTCTGACAAGGTTCATGTTCAATGGTGAGGAAAAAGCAGTTCACTCAGTGGAGGGCATCTGAGTGAAAAGGCAGCAGCTCCTCAATGGCACAGACTTGCACCCTCACCTTCCTGCAAAGGGCTCTGCCACTCTGCTCAGCGGGAAGGAGCTCCGAGGGAATCCTGCTGAGGCCATGGGATGGGGCAGCATCCAGCGGGGCTGTGTGAGGTCTCTGGCCAGCAGTCACCAGGTGAACGTTTTCCAGCAGTTCTGGCACACACAGGTTTGGCATTGCCATCTCCAAGCGCACATACAGCTCTGAGATCTTGCCCTGCTGCTCCTGCAGCTTGTCGCTCTAGGAGGCAATGAGAAAAATGTGGTTTTGTACATGTAGATCCTGGACCTGCTGCAGAGGAACTCGAAAGCTGGGCTGTGCTCTCTTGGGGAGGAAGAGGAGGAGTAGGGCAGGTCCCTACGAAGAGAGCAGAGCGCAGAAATACCTGCAGCTTATACTGCTCCATGGCATCCTCCAGGGCAGCCAGGAAATCACGGTTCTCCTCCTCCAGGCGCTCCACTTGCCTCTGCAGTTTGGCCACCTGCTCATCTCTGATGGACTCACACCCCTTCTCAGTGTTCACCTGCCCCTGGAAATACAAGAGAGGTAGCATCAGCATCCACCCTTGTCCTTCGCTTCCCATGCTGGACTCGGCTCTGCAGACCCTGATTTTTCCTGCAAAATACATCTCTTGGCTGCAGCTTCTCCCTGCCTCCTGGGAGG
Organism: Antrostomus carolinensis; assembly: GCF_000700745.2. Classification (NCBI taxonomy): domain Eukaryota; kingdom Metazoa; phylum Chordata; class Aves; order Caprimulgiformes; family Caprimulgidae; genus Antrostomus; species Antrostomus carolinensis. Next base: position 25,798 of record NW_010341099.1, read on the forward strand.
ACCATCTCTTTCTGCCTCCCTATGGCCTCTTGGCTAGGTTGCTTCTCCTCATCTCCCTCTCCTGACCCTTCCACCATGCTGTGCTGAGGCTGCTGCCTTCAGCAGCCATCAGATGAACCCAACCTCAGAGCTGCAACACCCCAACTGTTACCTGGGCTTTTGCCAGCTTTGAACCTTGTGCCTCAACGCTCTGGTCTTCCACGGAGGTGCTCTCGATGCCGCTATCCAGCCTGGCTGAGGTCAGCTCGCTCCTCTCGCTCTCCACTGCGCACAGCCACTCCTTAACCCGCAGGACCTGCTCCACCGTCAGGTTACTGTTCTCCTGCAGCTCCATCAGCAGCCAGTACGCAGCGTCGGTGCAGGTGCGGTAATGCGCGCACTCTGCCAGCAGCCGAGCCATGGGGTCCGGTGCGCATCGCTTGGCGGTGGCCGAGCGGTTGATGATGCGGGTCTCGGAGCGGTGCCGCTGCTCCAGCGCCTTCTGCAGCTTCTTTATCTGCAGGTGAAGCTCTTCGACGTGCTCTGTCTCCTTGCGGCAGTTCACCACAGCCTTGTTCTGGATGTTTTGTGCCCGGCTGGCATAATTCAGCGTGTTGAGGCTCTCATCGAAGTCGGAGGAGCACGGGCTGACGCAGGCTATCATCACAGTCTGGGCGTTCCCCCCCAGAGAGTCTTTCAGGATCCTGTGGAAAAGCACAGTGATTCAAATAGCTGAAATACAAACCAGTGCAGGAACCAGAAGGTTTCCAGCCTTCTTCAGAGGTTAAGCCCAAGGAAAATTATATTCTTGCTCGGTGGCTGATTTGGCACCAGAGAAGTGAGCAGAATCACTAAGCAGAGGAATAACAGTTCACACTGTGACACGTTTCCACTCAAATAATTCCCAAGGCTGGGACCTCCCTGACTCTGTGATCACTGCTGGGCACGTGCTGCATGGGAACCTGTTGGAGGTTGCAAACGCCACCTGCTTGAGCTAAACACTCACTGCAGACCATCAATCAAGCCTCCTGGAAGCCTTTTTTATTCACTGCCAGGCAGGAAAGGCAGGATAACCCATGGTGACACTTCATCTCAGCTTCAGCAGCATGACTTGTGCAAGCCTCATCTTTTGCAGCACTGCAATGAGCTAGTCAGTCATTTCTATCCTGACCTCACTGCTCCTCAAGCTTCCCTATGTGAAAACCTGCACAGAGAGCAGACCTGTAAACTGCTGTGAGGTACAGTGGGTCAACTGGCCCCACACCATCAAGCAGTTGGTCTGAGAGTGCTGGTGTGAGAGCAGAAGGGACAGCTGGCCCTGCAAGCTCCTCTTGGCTAGCCTGGGGATTCTGCCACCAAACCAGGCAGGCTGGGCATGGGAAAGGCTGGGAGAAGCATTGCATCCCTCCTGCTAGGCTGAGAGCCAGCGAGACGTGTGGAGCATGGGGGTCCTGGTCCCAACTGTACCTGGTGATTTTGGAGTCCCTGTAGGGGATGTGGCTGCTCTTCCTCCGAGGGTCTCCCAAGGCACTGATGACGTTGCCCAAGGCCAGGAGGCCACTGTTGATCTGGATACTCTCCTTTAGCCTCTCCCCTGTGTTTCCCGTCTTCACAATTCGCTCTGAGCCCGCCAGGTCCACAAAGTGAAACTTAGAAACCAGGACCTGGCCGGAGGCAGGGACGGACTCAGGGTAGTGGTGCAGGGGAAGGCGCCCGGCCCCGCGCCGCTGTTCCATGGTCACCGTGAAGATGGTGTGCGAGCGGCTGGGATGGTTGTTGATGTGGGGAGG
>NW_010341099.1:27582-29512 GCF_000700745.2 Antrostomus carolinensis
CTTGGCTGCGTTCCCTATCTCCAGCAGGCTCAGCACCTCGTCCAGCCCTTCCACTTCTAACTCCTTCACGCCGCAGAGCACTGCAACAGCAAACAGGGCTGTGGCAGGGAGGGATGGGCTGCCCAAGGATGCAAGTCCTCTGCACAGCCCGGTGCCATCATCCTGCACGTGCTGTGCCACACACAGACTGGCTTTCCACACCAAACGGGACTAAGCACAGCAATTTGCTGCAGGAGAGGGATGGAGGGGGAAGACCTGGCTTTGCTTTCAGGGATAGGTAACCCGACCCTGGCCTCAGGCATGGGGAGAAAAAGGAGCTCAGCCACACATACCAATGTTCCCCTTGTTATCCTCCCGGATCTGGATGTCTTTGCTGGCTGTATCCACCTGCAGCAAGTCCCGAAACTCCTCCTTGTACACCTCCAGGTAGGACACTCGGACTGTGTAGTCGATCAGGTCGTTCTCATCGATGAGCCTGAAGGTTTCGGCCATGGCTCGTGGGATGATGCCCTGCTCATCTTCATTGATGGAAGCTGGTGGAGAGAGACACAGGGTCACAGGGAGCAGCGAATGCCCAGGGAGCCCATGCTGTCTGGGGACAGAGCCGTGGGCAGAGACCCTTGGAGCGTGGATTAAACATCCCTCTGAGTGCTTCTAAGCCATGGGACCTTGGGGCAAATCCTATGGATGAGGCTTTGAGCAACCTGGTCTAGTGGAAGGTGTCCCTGCTCATGGCAGGGGGGGTGGAACTGGATGATCTTTAAGGTCCCTTCCAACCCAGACCATTCTGTGATTCTATCCCACTGCTGTGCTGGATTCCAGCAAGGCTGCTTGTTTCCAGTCCTTCCTCAAGAAGGAAAAGGCCCATGAGCGTATCAGTGGGTAGCAAACAGCTCATCTACAGCTACAGCGCGCTGTCCTTTGAAGCCAGCAGGATTCCATAGCCTTTGCTCTGAGCAGGTTTGGGGTTTTTTTGCAGCCTGCATGTCCCTGGCCACAGCACTCTGCTGTCTGAACGGTAAATGGTTTTGCTTTTGTCTCCAGCAGCCATGTAAAAGGGAATCCCCAAACTGGTGCAGTGACAGCCTGAACTGGGAAACGGACAACAGGTTGGTTGAAAGTGGGGAAACCATTGGGTGTTTACAAACTATGGAATTAGCTACAGCTGACAAACACTGACCTACCTCCCCTGTAAGGTATCATAACACCATTAAACCAGCACTTACAGGAGGGAAAGGTTCCCTCTTCCCCTGTCTCCTTCCCCTAAACAAACTATCAGGATTAACCCCTGCAAACCTCCCTCTCCTTAGGGCTTATTGCAAGACAAAGCTGATACAGATCCAAGCCAGCGGTGTTCTAGGAAGATCACCACCACCTCCAGATCACAGTTCTCTGGCTTGTCCTGCAGCAGTAGAGGAGAAAAGCTATGTGCTGTGATCTCAAAGGTGTTGTCCATGGTGGGGTGGTTACAGCAGCATGGGTGGTGGGAAGGAAAGGCTGCTGGGGTGGGCAGGATGGGGACGGGTGGTGGTTGGGTTGGTAGGGTTGGGCTTGTGGGGCTGATAGGGTCGAGAGAGAGAGTAGGGTGGAAAGATTGGTTGGGACGGTGACGTTGGAAGTGATGGAGAAGGTGACGTTGGAAGCGATGGAGAAGGTGATGTTGGAAGTGATGGAGAAGGTGACGTTGGAAGTGATGGAGAAGGTGATGTTGGAAGTGATGGAGATGTTGGAAGCGATGGAGAAGGTGATGTTGTAGAGAGCAAAGCTGATGAGATGGGTGGGGATGGCGGCATGGGTGAGGGTGGTGGGTTGGGAAGGATGGTGGTGTAGGTGGCTCGGCTTGGGGTGGAGGGAGGCGGTGATGTGGCACTGGCGGGGTTGGTGGGGAGAGTGTGGGATGGTGGTGATGCCGGGGGGGTGCTGGGGGGAT
>NW_010341100.1:0-2172 GCF_000700745.2 Antrostomus carolinensis
AAATTGGAGACTAAATGACTGGGCCCTGCAGAGAGGCCTGGCAGGGCAGTCTGTCCCCACTGCCCCCTTCCCCAGCACGTCTCCTGGCACAAAGGCTCTTGCACTGGGAGAGAGGAGGCACGACAAGCCCATGATCAGCTTGTGTCTTCACAAATCTGAGTGGAATTTAGGACTGAAACAGGAGCTGCAACTTGGTGGCCCCTCATGCCACCCACCCAGATGGAAACTGTGGCTCTACCTGGTTTTGTTCAAGTTCTTTTCCCCAGGAGTTTCGGGGCAGTAAAGGTTGGATCTCTAGGTGCTAAACCTTCTTATTCATTGGGAACTGACCTCAGGAAACCAGGCCATCCGTGTGGCTCTTTCAGGTCTGTTTAGGTTATGCAATATAGACAGTCTTTCAGGTCCTGGCAATTCTTGGAGCCTTTTGGATCTTGAGCCAAAATTCATAATTTAGATCTACGTTGGCAGTTTACTAAGTCAGAACTCCAGATCCCAAGATTGGTACTTGAAAGAGTTAAGGTTTGATCATCTGTGTAGTTTATCAGATCTGATCTACTCAGAAATAATAGAATCACAGAATCACAGAATGTCAGGGATTGGAAGGGACCTCTAAAGATCATCCAGTCCAATCCTCCTGCCGGAGCAGGAACCTAAATGAGATCACACAGGAAGGCGTCCAGGCGGGTTTTGAATGTCTCCAGAGAAGGAGACTCCACAACCTCCCTGGGCAGCCTGTTCCGGTGAATAGTTAGGCTGGATTAGATAGATGAAGATATCCCAGACGAAGGCATCACTTTTTTAGAGTACAAGAAAGGTCGTCAGTGAGCAACAACCCCTCCTGCACTCTGAAGAAATGTAGGAGTTGTTACCCTGACGCTGACAGTATTTACAATTCTTCCTGTTGCCGCTGGGTCCCTGAACACCCTCTGCGCCTTTCTTGGCTGCACACCCACGGCTGTTCGGCTTGGTGGCCGGTTGCACTTCTTCAAGCAGACAGAGAGGTCACTGCACAGCCACAAAAAGCCTTTTTATCTGTGACAGGCTCCAGTCCAGCTTACCTAAACCCTGCCAGTGGGGATGTGATGTGTGAGGGTGTCAGGCTGCACTGCACCTAGGGCGTGTGCAGGAAAAAAAGGACTGGAATTGCCAAGATAAGAACTTTGAAGCAAGGTGCTGCCCAAAGCTGCAGCCACATTTCAGACTTAGTAACCTTATAAACATCCACGTGACTAAAAGATCTGTGGTAGAAAGGCCTGCTCCTGTCTTGGGTCTGCTGCTGTTCAGTGTTTCACTAATGTGCTGAATGCTGGAATAAAGGGTGCATTCGTTAAAGTTGCAGACAACACTAGGTTGGGAAGGACCACAAGTGTGTTGGAGATTGAGATTAGAATTTAAAAATGATCCTGACACATTGGACAAATGGCCTGAATCATTAGAAGGCACTTGGACAAGGCCAGAGGGCCAATGAGCAGTCAAATTTACAACAGGAAAATCTGTCAAAGGCTTTTAAACACGAAGATGCAACACGAGGTTCAGGCAAGCTCTGAGCCACACACTGCTAGACATTGAGAGGGTGTATGGGGCAAGTGCTGCCTTCTGCTGGTGCTGGTCCTGGTCCTCTGCTCTTCTCTAGTCTTCCGCCGCCGGCTGATGCTGCACTCCATATGGCTGCTCTGATGCCCTTGAGCGCAGAGCAGAAATGATCACCTACAGACCCAGGACAGAGAACCGGGCAGCTGTTCTGCAGAAAAGATCTAGGGTACTGGTGGATCCAAAGCTGAACCAGAATCATAGAATCATTTAGGTTGGAAAAGACCTTTAAGATCACAGAGTCCAACTGTTAACCTAGCACTGCCAAGTCCACCTCTAAACCTTGTCCCTGAGCGCCACATCTACACGTCTTTTAAATACCTCCAGGGGTGGTGACTCCAACACTTCCCTGGGAAGCCTGTTCCAATCCTTGACAACTCTTTCAGTGGAGAATTTTTTCCTAATATCATCTGTCTTCCCTGTTTTAAGAAAAGCCCACTCCATATTGGAATATATAAGTGGTGATGTTATATCTTCTGCTGTCTTAAAAATGTGAGGGACTGAGCTCTGTTCAGTGCTGCTTATACCTCCTGGAGCACTGACTCCAGCTCTTTGAAAAAGATATGGCCTAATCAGCAAGGG
>NW_010341100.1:2202-12828 GCF_000700745.2 Antrostomus carolinensis
AGTAGAAGGAATATAAATTGGTTTATTTTGCTGCAAGAGACTTTTAGATTAGGCATTGGAAATGCTTTCCAGTACTGCCAATAGAGAAGCAAGAACAGGCTGTCCACCTAGGTCTCTGTCCCTGCAGGTTTTTGAGAATAGGCTTTTGAGAAACCTGCTCAGGTGAGATCAGAAAGCATGTTAGATAGAGAAGCAAAAGCAAGAATAGGCTGTCCACTTAGTTCTCTGTCCCTGCAGGTTTTTGAGTATAGGCTTTTGAGAAAACTGCTCAGGTGAGATCAGAAAGCATGTTAGATCCACCATGAAGGACTCGGAAAATAGCTGATCCTGCCCCACAACAGAGGGACAGGTCAGGCTGCCTCTAGTTCCTTTCTAGCCCTATTCTGTGTCACCCAGTGGTTCTTAGGAGAACTATGTGCTGTCACTTACACATAGTGACATAGTGTTTAGACTGGTTAAACAACTGGGATAAAAATAATATCCTTGTATCCCTATTCAGAATGGACAAGAAGGTTTGGACAAGGGACATTGTCAGAGAGGAATGTGTTTGTTGGTCTGCATGGAAATCACATGTGCACAGAGGGAGAAGCATTCAGGTTCTGCAGTGCCCAGAGCTTTAATCCTGGTACCAGTACCTACTTTAGGTCCACAACATGGTACAGTCCTTTGACTCAGATTAGAGATACGCTGCAGAAAGGGCTCCTTCCCTGCCAAACCTCAGGGAAAGGGGAGCAGGGATCTAACTACTTGTGCTTGCTGTGATAGGACTCTGCTTCATCTGCAGGCAGTGAGTCTGGATCTCTGCAGAGAAACCTGCTCTTGCAGCAGATTAATCCACAAAATTAATCAAAAAAACCCCAAACAAACAAAACAGCACAGCAGTGCACAGCTGTCTGTTTCATCGCTTTGCAAAGAATGAAGGTGGAATTCATCCTCTTTAAGCATCACAGCAGCGATGTCTCGGCACTAGGTCCCTTCGTTAACTGACCTGAATCTGACATTTCTCATGGGGCAGCGGGGACTGTTCCGTGAGGGAAGGGGAGCCGGGGGGGGTGGCGAGGCGGGCAGGGGCAGTGCCCTCGTTCCGCCCCCGCGGTCCCCCAGCCAGGCCAGCGGAGCGGGACCGAGGTCCGAAGCCACAGCCAGGGCTGGGATGAACAAGACACAGGGCCGGGCCCAGCCTGGCTGCAGCCTCAGATGGGGCAGGGAGCGAGGGAAGGGCCTGAGCTGCTGAGCCGTGGGGGAGGACATCCCAGCGAGCCACCCCTCTGAAGCAGAACAGCTTTTTTCCAAGGCCATTTAACCTGTCTGTCTAATTTTTCCTCCCGAAGATGCTGAGCTGAACTGTGTCCTCAGCTAACTTGGCCATCCCCATGGAGAAGACTCAAAGAAGCCTTCCCCCTCCACCCCACCCAGTAGGTATCTGTGTTTGCCCTCCGGGTGTGAGGCTTCATACCTATCGGGGCGCCCGTGACATACGGAGACACCCCACGAGATGGCAGGAGAGGAGCCGGTTGATGGCAGGCAGGGCTCTATTCACCTTGGGAGGAGGCCAGAGCTTTTTCCACTGGTGCCGGTATCATTCCCATATCACCTGGAATGCCCCAGGACCAGCACAAGAAGAATTTGATCTGGGACCTGTAGCTGATACAGCTGTCTGGGCTGCTGGCCAGTTGGATGCTGCTGGCCAGTTGGATGCTGCAGGCAAATACCATTCTCTCCACATAATTATCATCCTCATGTGATGGGCTTGAGTCTACTGAGTTTTTAACCATTAGAGGGGCTAATCCTGCTGTGCTAAACTCACTCAGCTGCCACTTTGCAAAATGGTATTTGCTTCACAAGTGTTTTGAAGCCTGAAATTGAGTTCTTCCATTTTAACCCATTGCTGCATGCTCTCTAGTTCATTGTTATGTGGTGTGAGCTCTCGGTTTTGCCAACAGAGAAATAATTATCAGAGTGTGTGGCATGCTAATGTTGTTATTCCTAAAATTCTGGCACTGGATCTGCCAGCAGGTAATAAATAAGGAACACTCTCAGTTACATTTATAAAGCAAACCTGCCTGCAGATGCTCCAGGAGAATGGCAGGAATAAAGGTGGCATTATAGGGAAATGAGTAGATCAGTTTTTTGGTCTCCCAGTTGTGCAGAGCATCACTTGAAAATACTGTAGAGGAAAGCAGGCAATAGAACTGAAAGACTTGCATTTTGGAAAACAGCTTCCTAAACCACAATCCGGTAACTTCAGTTTATAATGCTTGTCAGCTGCAAATACAAACCTACTATTATTTTCAAAGATCCCAAGACAGATTTGTTATTGCCTGTTTTCTGATAAGGATTTCGTGTCTACTATATTCCCCGCTTCTGTGAAGATCATAAAGGGAGCTGAGCGACAAAGGATATGTCAGAGGGTTAGGAGGTATCACCCAGCTTCTGTGAGATTTTGAATTGCTCCAGTTTATACTGTTTTAGAAAGGTCCGTCAGTACTGTAGGAGACGCTATGAAATGGGGAGTTTTAATGGAAGGATGGTAGAAGAAGCTCTTTGCAAACTGTCCCTCACAAATGTGCCCCGAGAAAATAAGGGCTGATCTGTGTATCCAGCTGTGAGATGGCTGATAACCTGATGCATTTTAAGATTAGGGTAGGAAAGGACCTTGAGAGGTCAATCAGCAAGTCATCTTGCATCAGGGGGATTAGTTAGACATGCACCACTCTAGAGAGATGTTTGTCTACCTTGTTTTGCAGATCTCCTGATGATGGAGATTTCCAGCCTCCTCTACAGAACAAACATTTAGTGAAAAAGGGGCTGGGAGCTGGGTCCTCCCATTCCCCTGTGAGTGTTATAAATATAGGATGGATCATAACCTCTATTAAAGTGGATTTAGGGATCTGATACTCAGATCCTTATAGATCTTAGCTTGCCTCATTCTACATTGACATCTGGCTGCACAGTTTCCATGTTTGTCTGAAAAATTGCTGTATTGGTTGTCAGTGCTTTCCCATAGGCCAAACCAGGATGTTTGGTTCCTTCACTAGGCCAGTGGGCACACTGAAGTCTATCTGCAGGGCCATGATACTGTGGGTAGAGAGGAGAAATGGGGGAACCAGTCCATCTCATGTCTTTCTACCAAGAAGCTTTACATATAAAAAGCTGTTTAGCTAATGAGTACATTTCAGGGCAGAGTTGCCTGAAGTTAGAATAGATACTTCTGTGAAAACATAGGAGCAGTTCTCAGTGATGACTGGAAGACTAGATGTCAACAAAATTTTAACAAAGAAATAGAGATTAAAACCAGAAACATACCTGCCATATGTGTCTCTATAAACACACACACACACACGCACGCACACACACACAGAGTAAGTGTCTATATATACATACACATTTTGTATATAACTGTTGTATGCCCAAATGCCAAATGCCATGTGCAATTCTGGCCTCCCCTTGTCAAAAGGGTATGATAAAAGTAGTAACAGTACCAAGAAGAGAGGCAAGGAGCAAAATAAAAACTGGAATAGGACACACTATCTTTAAAAAGAGCTATCTGGGGTGATGGGTATGATGGCAGCCTGAAATTAACAGCAGCACTGAGAAAGTTAAAAAAGTCAATTATTCACTGCCTGTTAGCATACAGGGAACATCAAGAAAATGATGAGGTGACAAGTTCAGAAGGGACAAAAGAAGGTTCCTTTAACACCCTGTGTGTAGTTATACTGTGGAACTTACTGCTCCAAGATGCTGTGGATGCCAAAAGTTTAGATTATTGCAAAAGCAATTAGAAAGACTCATGGAAAAAATGCAGAAGGGGCTGTTAAGCAATTCTGGCTCAGGAAGAAGCCCTTCAGCTGAGGAGTGTTGGAGGCCAGGAATTTAACACTGAAGTGTTCCTATATGATTGCTGTACTTTTTTTTTTCCTTTATGTGTCTGCTGTAGGACACCGTCTGAGGCAAGAGACTGCATTAGGTGAACGTTTGGTCTGATCCAGGATGGCTGTTCCATGTACATTAAGGAGTGGAGCCTAGAGAGACCTCTGAATTATGGTCTACAAGAATCCTTGTAAATGCTACCACCACATAAATAAGAAGCAAAGAGCAGCTGCTGCAGTCATAGTGGTCATGCTAACGAAACACCTTCCTCTGCACAGATCTGTAGGTTTTGTGGAATAAAGAGTTTGGAAGAGATCTCCTGTGTCCTTGAATCCCCTTTATTAACTTTCCAATCATGTGCAGCCTCAGGGAGGGACATTTCTAGGAAGGACGAGAGAGCAAGAAGGTCACAAGGAGGCTAGGGAATCATCTCTGGCTGTTTCTCTGGCCTAAAATAACCCTTGGCGAGCTGTGGGGCCATGCTGAGGTGAGGGAGGACCACTGCCCGCTCTGCCTCACCGGCTCCCAGCTATGCTAATTGCATTAGCAGCCACACTGAGGATTTTTCCTGGTCTAATTTTGCTGTCTCACAGTTCTGACCTGGTTTTGACATTTGAAAGAGCAAGTAAAACCCTCACATGTGTCAGGTGGTTTAGCTGCCATCAGCTTCCTTACTGTTTAATGACTGTGCCCAAGTGCCCAGCCAAGGCGGTGTTGGATATCCCTGTGTAAGCAAAGCATTATGGAGGTGCTGCGAGGTCAGGCTGCTTTGTTTCAGCCGTGACAAGGAATCACATCTGCCCTCTGCAGTCCTTGGGTCTGTCTTATTTTTGAGTTGCTCTGCAATGTGTTCTAACCAGTGTAGTCTACCTGTGGCTCACTAAGTGTTAAATGACATCAAATTTCCCATGTGGGAATCCTGACATACGTGCACACCTCAGCTCACAAACATTGGCAGGTGTGCAAGCAAGCAAAGTGTACCAGAAGGTAGAAAAGACGTATATGGACGTGCAAAGTTGGGCATATGTATTTTTCTGTTGTAAATGAAAACCACTGTGGACATGATGCACACAGTGCCTGTTAGGTTTGGGTTTGTACTTTTTTTTTCCTAAAAGGTTGTGCCATCCTTCAATTGTGAAAAGCTCAAGGGCGTGGGTGGGAGCACAGTGCGCACCTTGGAGGCAACAAAGAAATTCCTGTGTGCCAAAACTGGTGTCTACAGCCGCTCTTCTCTGCGATGGAAGTCAGGGCATAGCCCTCCTGCCTCAGATTCTCCATGCATGCAATGAGGCTGGTGATGTTTATCCACTTGCTGTGAGGGTCGATAGAACAAATCATTCTTGCTCTATGGGGATAGGAAACCAGGGAAAAAATCCCACTGAAATAATTAACACATACAGGAGCAAGTGAACGTGGAGCAAAGAAGGAGGCTGAGGGGCATATGCTCTTATAGAACAAAGCAAAAGATTCTCTACTGAGAACACTATGAATATGGAAACCATGCAACAGATGCTCTATGCTGAACACTCAATGTATGTAAATTATTCCACTTGTCTTTTTGGTGCATTTCTTCACCATTCACAAATGGTTTTGTGCTGAACATCCAAGGGAGAAGCTGAGGAGTTGGTTTTGGTGGCAGTGGGCGTTGCAGACACACAGTGAGAGTGTGCAGGGTACGGTGTGCTGGGGCTGCCCAGAGCCAGGGCTGGCCCCTATGGAGCAGGAGAGAAACTGGCCTCTGCTTTCACATGCTTCATATAAGAAATACAGACAGAAAAAAGGCAAGTTCTCCCTTGGTTCATTGAACAGGTCTGCTGCTGCTCAACACAAAAGGTGCTGCTTCCATGTCTGCACCCAGGCCTGACTTACAAGCAAGCTGCTTCCCTGAGGGTCAGCTTTGCCAGAGGAACAACCTGGCTGCTTGTACATGCAACATCTCTGTACTAATTGGAGTTTCACCTAGGCAGACAGAGGCTCGGGGCAGTGATTTTTACTTGCAATTCTTTTTTTGAGGTTTTCATGTGAAAAAATGTAAACACAAAGGCTGGATCTTCTGATTGTGGTGGCCCACTGAAAATTAAGGGCCGTGAAAATTCTTCTTCATAATTTCCTTGATTTTTGCAATACAATGTTTTATTTTCCATGCTCTGGCAAGTGACAGCATGGCTTTATTTTGACTTAGTTCAAACACAAATTCTTATGTTAATAGCATATAGTAGCAGGAAATGAAGCCAAGCAATGAAGATTTGCAAATTTTGGGGTACAATTCTTTTATGATTTCCTGCTTGTTTTTGGATGCTTGCTCTGCAAGGAAGTGTGTTTAAGCATTTTTAAACTAAGAAGAAGAATGGTCTGAATTATTACTGTGTTTGGACACAGTTGGCGTAATATTTTAGGTGATGTATCATAATTATTGCCACTGTTATTAATTAACACGTTGAATGTCTTGAATGTATTAAGGCAGAGCAAATTTGTATTCCGTAGACAAGTTTTATGTTAACAAATGTTTGTGATTAATTTACAGTTGTTATAAAATACAGCACTATGTCACCAAAAGTCATGATGCATTTGCTACACATCTTGTACATTCTCTACAAATAGATAAACAGCTTTAATTTGCATTACTCTTTCTAGTTTTCTTGTGACCACACTTTTATTTTGTAGGTGCTGTATTTTCTCTTTGCAGTGCTTGCAGTGACTCAGCCAGGAATCCATTAACGTAATTACAGAAGTGTAAAGCAGAAAGCAAAAAGCTTATTTTTTAACACACCTGTGCAGAGTGACCCCACAGTAAGGTCACACAGCTTGCACTGTCCCCTGTCTGTGGTCAGGAGAGATCTCTGGGAGCCGGTTTTGGAACCTGGCACAAACTCACTCTGTCATGTGCTACTCAGGGAAAAGTTCAGACATTTAAATCTGGGCTCAAAACAGAGGCAGTGAGAGCTGAGTTGCAGTTCTGAGAGAGGAGATTTAGTTTATTTTTTTACCTGTCTCTCAGAGCTCCTGACTGCCCTTTGAAGAGTGTACCTTCTAAAGTTCATGTTTGGAAGCACCTCTTCAAGTATGAAGACTGGGAGTGGAGAGGATCTGTATCTGGGTATGTGGCGTTCAGTGATGGCAAATCTTTCTCTGTACGCTTGAGAAGATTTTAAAATTGAGACATACTGGAGCCAAGATGGACTAATGCATTAGTACAAACAAAACTAGCCAGTCTCCACCATCAAAAATTCAAAGTGATTACTATAATGCCTTGACACTTTTGACTCCTCACCCTAATGGCCACAGTCAACTAGAATCAACCGAGCAAAGCCTACGTGAGCTCAGAGCAATGTCTGAATGTACATCTTAGAGAATCATAGAATCATAGAATGGTTCGGATTGGAAGGGACCTTAAAGATCATCTAGTTCCAACCCCCTGCCATCAGCAGGGACACCTTCCACTAGACCAGGTTGCTCAAAGCCTCATCCAGCCTGGCCTTAAACACTTCCAGGGAGGGGGCAGCCACAACTTCCTTGGGCAACCTGTTCCAGTGTCTCACCACCCTCACCGTGAAGAACTTCTTCCTAATATCTAATCTAAACCTGCCCTCTTTCAGTTTAGAGCCATTTCCCCTTGTTCTATCACTAACTGCCCTTGTAAAAAGTCCCTCCCCAGCTTTCTTGTAGGCCCCCTTCAGGTATTGGAAGGCTGCTGTAAGACCTCCCTGGAGCCTTCTCTTCTCCAGGCTGAACAGCCCCAACTCTTTCAGCCTGTCTTCATAGGAGAGGTGCTCCAGCCCTCGGACCATCCTGGTGGTCCTCCTCTGGACTTGTTCTAGCTGCTGTCTGTATTTACAGTGCAGTACTAAATGTCGGTGTCACACCATGTCTTTAGGCTTAATGTACACTAAAGAGGATCATATGGTCTACAAATTCAGCTGCACCTTTTGTGGCAGCACCTTACATGCTAGTGCATGTCAAGTATTTTAACATTACCATTTCTGGCCTAATATTTGAAGATGCAAGGTTAGAGCTTTGGTTTAGGATGAGCAGTTGTTAGCATCCTGACAAAAATCTGGGGGATGTATTTGGCTCTTGATTTGCATTCAAGATTTTTGTTGCTGTTTTCACCTCCAGAAGTTGTGCCCTGAGAACTTGACCAAATAATAATCAGTCTCCCACCACTGCCCTCTGATATAATCAAAGCTCTGGCTTTCCAAGCATTTTCACAGTACACTGCTCACAAGGCTAAAAGATCAGCTAAAACTTGGAGGCAAACCTAGGTCCATTTAATAAGCCTATCGTTCATTAACATATACATTGCCAGTTGTTTCGGTGCATTTGAAGTAAATAAAACAGAGAAAATAAAGGACAAAGAAGTGAATGTCAGTGAGGAGCTCTGGGGCCCAATCCCCATCACCTGTTTGGTCAGCAAATAGCAAATACCTCCAAAGCAGGCAAAGGCACTCCAGGCTCGCTGAAGCTGTTGGGAGAGAGAGCACTGGGTGAGGGGAAAAATGTTGTGGCCTGTCTGAACAATTGTGTTACAGAGAACTGATGTGTTTTGCAGTGGATTTAGAAGAATTAAGAAGAAGAAAAGCTGTTCAGCTGAGCTTTCTGGGTAAACTGATTTGACCAAGAATGTTACTTATAAAAAGGCAAAAATGCTCTCATTGTTTCTAATGTGAAACAGGAAAATAAAAAATGTGGCACAGAGAGAGAGCAGCTTTGATCGTAAGAATCCCAGTTCTGATTTCCCCTGCTACAAGAAGTGCTGGACTTGTGGCAGCATGGCAAGTATTCCATTCCTAATGCTGTCTTCCTGCAACACGTAAAGAAAGTTTTGAAGGTCTCACTGCTGCTGCAGCTCTGTCTCATATCGCTGTTGGTAGGGGATCCCAGCGCTGTGCAGAGCTGCTGCAGAGGCTACATGGGCTTAAGTAAATTCTTAGAAACATTTCTGGGCAGGTATCCAGCAGCCAGTGTCTGGCTAAGCTTAGAGGGCTTTTCAGACACAATTAATCTGATACTTGACACCTTTGAATTTAGGAGTGTTAACATTTAGATCGAAAAGCTTGACACATAGCTATGTGTTAAGGTGGTCATTTGAGAGGGCAGCTCGGTTTGGGAGCTGTATCTTTCTGCAGTGGTGACGCAGGCAGTGGGTAAACTGAGATCTTTTTTGTTGATTAGAGGCTTGCTGAGCTAATTGAATGAGCTCTGTTCAGATAAACTAGATGGAGCTGCAGGAGTCTGCACACCACTGTGATTTTTCCCCACCTAGTCTTTAACCACACCATTTAAATGCCTGTACTATGTGCCAGACAGTACAGAGAGGGTAAGATCATCTGTACTGTACACTGCATTGCTCAAGCTTTGCACCTCTCCCACTCCTTTTAGATATTGTACACTTACTAATCAAAAGCCATCTTCTGGGGTTCCCCTACTTCTGGAACTGCTTCTGCTTTCCAAGGTTTTATAAATACAGAGCATCCTATTTATAATCTCCAAAATTCAGTGTTACAGTGGAATCTGCAGTGACAATCAACATCAGAAAAAGTGCTGTCATCTGCATGTTGCTGAGAAGCATTTGAAAAAAAGTTGTCTAGCCTCTATAGTTACTGCATTTTCATACTCGCACAATTGCATCCATTACAGAAGCCTTTCAGATAGGGACTGCAGTTTAGGATATAAAAATAATAAAAGCAATGAAGATACATCTTTTGGAACCATATAAAATCCAGAATGTGTCAGAACTACAAGAGCTGAGCTAGTTTCCCATAAAATTTACAGATATTACAAACTCCCAAAGTTTAACTCCATCCAGGGGGAAGTATATGGTTTATTGCTAAGTCCTGCCCTCCAAGCAGCCTGAATGATGGCCATGCTGGGTCTCCTGAGGTGGGACTGCATGGTGCTGTGGCCTTCCAAGGTCCTTCAAGACCTCCTCCAGGAAACTCAGCACAACATCCAGCCACTTTCCTTGGAAGATTTTGGCTCTCAGACTGCTGAAGGTGTCAAGAGAAGTAGCTTTCACCAGTAGCACTTTCCTCTGGAACAAGCAACGTAAATGCCTTAATCCTCATGTCAACTCTTACAGAACTGGCAGCCCATCTGTTTTCAAAAGATCTCTTACTCTTTTCACTTACCAAACCTCTCATGTTGTTTCAGACAGTCTAAGCACCAGTAAAATCTTCTGCACAATTTATACATGCCTGTTCTCCTTTCGTCTCTTGTCTCAGCCTTCATTTGTACTATCTTCTCTTGTTCATCTATGTCACTCCTAATAGCTTTTTTGTCTCTCTTCTTGCTGGCTTTGCATTTGAAATGAAAAGCAATGAAATTTGTAGGCTGGTTCTTTGATTCTACAGGACAGGATTCCCCACGGCCTTAGAGCTGAAACAAGGTTAACCCATCTCCTGCATTAATTAGCTAGACTCTGCATTTTCAGCTCTTCTGTAGGAGCCCATCCAAAGTCCTTAGATGAGGTTTTACATACGGTCCAGGGGGCAGCCTGTAGGCTGCAAGGTGGCTCTGCCTTGTTTGCAGTCTCTGCCCTGCGACCTTGAAGAAGGTCAGAAAAAGTTGTTAGCACACTGTTTGAAGTCCAGTGGTTAATACCACCTCTGCAAGCCAGACAGGAGGATGTGGCGTTAAATGCAGGATGCATACTGCAACCCTTCAGACAATTTGCTGTGCCAGGTACTTGTGGCTGAGTCCCGTGAGATGTTGAGTCATTCTAATAGTTTGATGCTTCCAGAAAGGCTGAACCCACTG